>NW_026904233.1:0-62707 GCF_024500275.1 Phycodurus eques | reverse complement strand
GCGAGCGTCAAAGCACTCGGTTTCTCTCCAGTAGTTGGCCTTTATTGACTAAATTGTAACATGACGACCTATGTGACTTTGGCAGGGATTTTTTGCGCCTACTTTTCAGCTACTGGGCTAAGATTTGAAACAAACGATCGGTGGGAATCCAGCTTTCAGGGGAGGCCTCCCCCGAGTCTCTGGACGGCTGTGGGGCCGAGCGGGGAGCGTTACAGCACTCAGTTTCGGTCCAGTAGGAGGCCTTTTTTGACTAAATTGTAACATGACGACCTATGTGATTTTGGCAGGACTTTTTAGCGCCTACTTTTCAGCTACTGGGCTAAGATTTGAAACAAACGATCGGTGGGAATCCAGCTTTCAGGGGAGGCCTCTTCCGAGCCTCTCTGAGGTCGTGGGGCCGAACGGCGAGCGTCAAAGCACTCGGTTTCGCTCCAGTAGTAGGCCTTTATTGACTAAATTGTAACAAGACATGACAACCTATTTTGTCACGTTTGTTTCAAATCTTAGCCCATATATTTTAGCGCTTACTTTTGAGCTAGTGCGCTAAGATTTGAATCAAACGATCGGTGGGAATCCAGCTTTCAGGGGAGGCCTCCCCCGAGTCTCTGGACGGCTATGGGGCCGAGCGGCGAGCGTTAAAGCACTCGGTTTCTCTCCAGTAGTCGGCCTTTATTGACTAAATTGTAACATGACAACCTATGTGACTTTGGCAGGACTTTTTAGCGCTTACTTTTTACCTAGTGCGCTAAGATTTGAAACAAACGAACGGTGGGAATCCAGCTTTCAGGGGAGTCCTCCCCCGAGTCTCTGGACGGCTGTGGGGCCGAGCGGCGAGCTTTAAAGCACTCAGTTTCGCTCGAGTACCATGACGACCGATTTGACTTCGGCACGACTTTAGGTCGCTTAATTTCAGCCTAGTGGGCTAGGAATTCACACAGACAATCCTTGGGAATCCAGCTTTCAGGGGAGGCCATTTCCAAGCCTCTCAGAGGTCGTGGGGCCTAACGGCGAGCGTCAAAGCACTCGTTTTCGGTCCAGTAGTAGGCCTTTATTGACTAAATTGTAACATGAAAACCTATGTGACTTTGGCAGGACGTTTTAGCGCTTACTTTTCACCGAGTGCGCTAAGATTTGAAACAAACGATGGGTGGGAATCCAGCTTTCAGGGGAGTCCTCCCCCGAGTCTCTGGACGGCTGTGTGGCCGAGCGGCGACCGTTAAAGCACTCAGTTTCGCTCGAGTACCATGACGACCAATTTGACTTCGGCACGACTTTAGGTCGCTTAATTTCAGCCTAGCGGGCTAGGAATTCACACAGACAAGCCTTGGGAATCCAGCCTTCAAGGGAGGCCTCTTCCAAGCCTCTCAAAGCTCGTGGGGCCGAACGGCGAGCGTCGAAGCACTCGGTTTCGCTCCAGTAGTAACCCTTTATTGACTAAATTGTAACATCACAACCTATGTGATTTTGGCAGGACTTTTTAGCGCCTACTTTTCAGCTACTGGGCTAAGATTTGAAACAAACGATCGGTGGGAATCCAGCTTTCAGGGGAGGCCTCCCCCGAGTCTCTGGACGGCTGTGGGGCCGAGCGGCGAGCGTAATAGCACTCAGTTTCGCTCGAGTACCATGACGACCGATTTGACTTCGGCACAACTTTAGGTCGCTTAATTTCAGCCGAGCGGGCTAGGAATTAACACAGACAAGCCTTGGGAATCCAGCTTTCAAGGGAGGCCTCTTCCAAGCCTCTCGGAGCTTTTGGGGCCGAACGGCGAGCGTCGAAGCACTCGGTTTCGCTTCAGTAGTAGGCCTTTATTGACTAAATTGTAACATGACAACCTATGTGACTTTGGCAGGACTTTTTAGCGCTTACTTTTGAGCTAGTGGGCTAAGATTTGAAACAAACGATCGGTGGGAATCCAGCTTTCAGGGGAGGCCTCCCCCGAGTCTCTGGACGGCTGTGGGGTCGAACGGCGAGCGTCAAAGCACTCTGTTTCTCTCCAGTAGTT
This sequence comes from Phycodurus eques, assembly GCF_024500275.1. Classification (NCBI taxonomy): domain Eukaryota; kingdom Metazoa; phylum Chordata; class Actinopteri; order Syngnathiformes; family Syngnathidae; genus Phycodurus; species Phycodurus eques. The sequence continues at coordinate 60,704 of NW_026904233.1, read as the reverse complement.
GGCCTTTATTGAGTAAATTGTAACAACGACCTATGTGATTTTGGCAGGACTTTTTAGCGCCTACTTTTCAGCTACTGGGCTAAGATTTGAAATAAACGATCGGTGGGAATCCAGCTTTCAGGGGAGGCCTCTTTCAAGCCTCTCAGAGGTTGTGGGGCCGAGCGGCGAGCGTCAAAGCACTCAGTTTCGGTCCAGTGATAGGCCTTTATTGACTAAATTGTAACATGACGACCTATGTGATTTTGGGAGGACTTTTTAGCGCTTACGTTTGAGCTAGTGGGCTAAGATTTAAAACAAACGATCGGTGGGAATCCAGCTTTCAGGGGAGGCCTCCCCTGAGTCTCTGGACGGCTGTGGGGCTGAGCGGCGATCGTTAAAGCACTCAGTTTCGGTACAGTGATAGGCCTTTATTGACTAAATTGTAACATGACGACCTATGTGATTTTGGCAGGACTTTTTAGCGCTTACGTTTGAGCTAGTGGGCTAAGATTTAAAACAAACGATCGGTGGGAATCCAGCTTTCAGGGGAGGCCTCCCCCGAGTCTCTGGACGGCTGTGGGGCCGAGCGGCGAGCGTTAAAGCACTCAGTTTCGCTCGAGTACCATGACGACCGATTTGACTTCGGCACGGCTTTAGGTCGCTTAATTTCAGCCTAGCGGCCTAGGAATTCACACAGAACAATCCTTGGGAATCCAGCTTTCAGGGGAGGCCACTTCCAAGCCTCTCAGAGGTCGTGGGGCCTATCGGCGAGCGTCAAAGCACTCGGTTTCGCTCCAGTAGTAGGCCTTTATTGACTAAATTGTAACATGACGACCTATGTGACTTTGGCAAGACTTTTTAGCGCTCACGTTTGAGCTAGTGGGCTAAGATTTGAAACAAACGATCGGTGGGAATACAGCTTTCAGGGGAGGCCTCCCCCGAGTCTCTGGACGGCTGTGGGGCCGAGCGGCGAGCGTCAAAGCACTCAGTTTCGGTCCAGTAGGAGGCCTTTATTGACTAAATTGTAACATGACGATCTATGTGATTTTGGCAGGACTTTTTAGCGCCTACTTTTCAGCTACTGGTCTAAGATTTGAAAGAAACGATCGGTGGGAATCCAGCTTTCAGGGGAGGCCTCTTCCAAGCCTCTCGGAGGTCGTGGGCCCAAACGGCGAGCGTCAAAGCACTCGGTTTCGCTCCAGTAGTAGGCCTTTATTGACTAAATTGTAACATGACAACCTATGTGATTTTGGCAGGACTTTTTAGCGCTTACTTTTTACCTAGTGCGCTAAGATTTGAAACAAACGAACGGTGGGAATCCAGCTTTCAGGGGAGTCCTCCCCCGAGTCTCTGGACGGCTGTGGGGCCGAGCGGCGAGCTTTAAAGCACTCAGTTTCGCTCGAGTACCATGACGACCGATTTGACTTCGGCACGACTTTAGGTCGCTTAATTTCAGCCTAGCGGGCTAGGAATTCACACAGAAAATCCTTGGGAATCCAGCTTTCAGGGGAGGCCATTTCCAAGCCTCTCAGACGTCGTGGGGCCTAACGGCGAGCGTCAAAGCACTCGGTTTCGGTCCACTAGGAGGCCTTTATTGACTAAATTGTAACATGATGACCTATGTGATTTTGGCAGGACTTTTTAGCGCCTACTTTTCACCGAGTGCGCTAAGATTTGAAACAAACGATGGGTGGGAATCCAGCTTTCAGGGGAGTCCTCCCCCGAGTCTCTGGACGGCTGTGTGGCCGAGCGGCGACCGTTAAAGCACTCAGTTTCGCTCGAGTACCATGACGACCAATTTGACTTCGGCACGACTTTAGGTCGCTTAATTTCAGCCTAGCGGGCTAGGAATTCATACAGACAAGCCTTGGGAATCCAGCTTTCAAGGGAGGCCTCTTCCAAGCCTCTCGGAGCTCGTGGGGCCGAACGGCGAGCGTCGAAGCACTCGTTTTTGCTCCAGTAGTAGGCCTTTATTGACTAAATTGTAACATGACGACCTATGTGACTTTGGCATGACTTTTTAGCGCCTACTTTTGAGCTAGTTGGCTAAGATTTGAAACAAACGATCGGTGGGATTCCAGCTTTCAGGGGAGGCCTCCCCCGAGTCTCTGGACAGCTGTGGGGCCGAACGGTGAGCGTCAAAGCACTCGTTTCTGCTCCAGTAGTAGGCCTTTATTGACTAAATTGTAACATGACGACCTATGTGACTTTGGCATGACTTTTTAGCGCCTACTTTTGAGCTAGTGGGCTAAGATTTGAAACAAATGATCGGTGGGAATCCAGCTTTCAGGGGACGCCTCCCCCGAGTCTCTGGACGGCTGTGGGGCAGAGTGGCGAGCGTTAAAGCACTCAGTTTCGGTCCAGTAGTAGGCCTTTATTGACTAAATTGTAACATGACGACCTATGTGATTTTGGCAGGACTTTTTAGCGCCTACTTTTCAGTTACTGGGCGAAGATTTGAAACAAACGATCGGTGGGAATCCAGCTTTCAGGGGAGGCCTCTTCCAAGCCTCTCGGAGGTCGTGGGGCCGAACGGCGAGCGTCATAGCACTCGGTTTCTCTCCAGTAGTAGGCCTTTATTGACTAAATTGTAACATGACAACCTATGTGACTTTGGCAGGACTTTTTAGCGCTTACTTTTTACCTAGTGCGCTAAGATTTGAAACAAACGAACGGTGGGAATCCAGCTTTCAGGGGAGGCCTCCCCCGAGTCTCTGGACGGCTGTGGGGCCGAGCGGCGAGCGTTACAGCACTCAGTTTCGGTCCAGTAGGAGGCCTTTATTGACTAAATTGTAACATGACGACCTATGTGATTTTGGCAGGACTTTTTATCGCCTACTTTTCAGTTACTGGGCGAAGATTTGAAACAAACGATCGGTGGGAATCCAGCTTTCAGGGGAGGCCTCCCCCGAGTCTCTGGACGGCTGTGGGGCCGAGCGGCGAGCGTTACAGCACTCAGTTTCGGTCCAGTAGGAGGCCTTTATTGACTAAATTGTAACATGACAACCTATGTGACTTTGGCAGGACTTTTTAGCGCTTACCTTTTACCTAGTGCGCTAAGATTTGAAACAAACGAACGGTGGGAATCCAGCTTTCAGGGGAGGCCTCCCCCGAGTCTCTGGACGGCTGTGGGGCCGAGCGGCGAGCGTTACAGCACTCAGTTTCGGTCCAGTAGGAGGCCTTTATTGACTAAATTGTAACATGACGACCTATGTGATTTTGGCAGGACTTTTTAGCGCCTAATTTTCAGCTACTGGGCGAAGATTTGAAACAAACGATCGGTGGGAATCCAGCTTACAGGGGAGGCCTCTTCCAAGCCTCTCGGAGGTCGTGGGGCATAACGGCGAGCGTCAAAGCACTCGTTTTCGGTCCAGTAGTAGGCCTTTATTGACTAAATTGTACCATGACGACCTATGTGATTTTGGCAGGACATTTTAGCGCTTAATTTTGAGTTAGTGGGCTAAGATTTGAAACACATTATCGGTGGGAATACAGCTTTCAGCGGAGTCCTCCCCCGAGTCTCTGGACGGCTGTGGGGCCGAGCGGCGAGCATTAAAGCACTCAGTTTCGGTCCAGTAGGAGGCCTTTATTGACTAAATTGTAACATGACGATCTATGTGATTTTGGCAGGACTTTTTAGCGCCTCCTTTTCAGCTACTGGGCTAAGATTTGAAAGAAACGATCGGTGGGAATCCAGCTTTCAGGGGAGGCCTCTTCCAAGCCTCTCGGAGGTCGTGGACCCGAACGGCGAGCGTCAAAGCACTCGGTTTCGCTCCAGTAGTAGGCCTTTATTGACTAAATTGTAACATGACAACCTATGTGACTTTGGCAGGACTTTTTAGCGCTTACTTTTTACCTAGTGCGCTAAGATTTGAAACAAACGATCTGTGGGAATCCAGCTTTCAGGGGAGTCCTCCCCCGAGTCTCTGGACGGCTGTGGTGCCGAGCGGCGAGCTTTAAAGCACTCAGTTTCGCTCGAGTACCTTGACGACCGATTTGACTTCGGCATGACTTTAGGTCGCTTAATTTCAGCCTAGCGGGCTAGGAATTCACACAGACAATCCTTGGGAATCCAGCTTTCAGAGGAGGCCACTTCCAAGCCTCTCAGAGGTCGTGGGGCCTAACGGCGAGCGTCAAAGCACTCGGTTTCGGTCCAGTAGGAGGCCTTTATTGACTAAATTGTACCATGACGACCTATGTGATTTTGGCAGGACTTTTTAGCGCCTACTTTTCAGCTACTGGGCTAAGATTTTAAACAAACCATCGGTGGGAATCCAGCTTTCAGGGGAGGCTTCTTCCAAGCCTCTCGGAGGTTGTGGGGCCGAACGGCGAGCGTTAAAGCACTCAGTTTCGCTCCAGTAGTAGGCCTTTATTGACTAAATTGTACCATGACGACCTATGTGATTTTGGCAGGACTTTTTAGCGCCTACTTTTCAGCGACTGGGCGAAGATTTGAAACAAACGATCGGTGAGAATCCAGCTTTCAGGGGAGGCCTCTTCCAAGCCTCTCGGAGGTCGTGGGGCATAACGGCGAGCGTCAAAGCACTCGTTTTCGGTCCAGTAGTAGGCCTTTATTGACTAAATTGTAACATGACAACCTATGTGACTTTGGCAGGACTTTTTAGCGCTTACTTTTGAGCAAGTTGGCTAAGATTTGAAACAAACGATCGGTGGGATTCCAGCTTTCAGGGGAGGCCTCCCCAGAGTCTCTGGACAGCTGTGGGGCCGAACGGCGAGCGTCAAAGCACTCGTTTTTGCTCCAGTAGTAGGCCTTTATTGACTAAATTGTAACATGACGACCTATGTGATTTTGGTATGACTTTTTAGCGCCTACTTTTGAGCTAGTGGGCTAAGATTTGAAACAAATGATCGGTGGGAATCCAGTTTTCAGGGGACGCCTCCCCCGAGTCTCTGGACGGCTGTGGGGCAGAGTGGCGAGCGTTAAAGCACTCAGTTTCGGTCCAGTAGTAGGCCTTTATTGACTAAATTGTACCATGACGACCTATGTGATTTTGGCAGGACTTTTTAGCGCCTACTTTTCAGTTACTGGGCGAAGATTTGAAACAAACGATCGGTGGGAATCCAGCTTTCAGGGGAGGCCTCTTCCAAGCCTCTCGGAGGTCGTGGGGCCGAACGGCGAGCGTCATAGCACTCGGTTTCTCTCCAGTAGTAGGTCTTTATTGACTAAATTGTAACATGACAACCTATGTGACTTTGGCAGGACTTTTTAGCGCTTACTTTTTACCTAGTGCGCTAAGATTTGAAACAAATGAACGGTGGGAATCCAGCTTTCAGGGGAGGCCTCCCCCGAGTCTCTGGACGGCTGTGGGGCCGAGCGGCGACCGTTAAAGCACTCAGTTTCGCTCGAGTACCATGACGACCGATTTGACTTCGGCACGACTTTAGGTCGCTTAATTTCAGCCTAGCGGGCTAGGAATTCACACAGACAATCCTTGGGAATCCAGCTTTCAGGGGATGCCACTTCCAAGCCTCTCAGAGGTCGTGGGGCCTAACGGCGAGCGTCAAAGCACTCTGTTTCGGTCCAGTAGGAGGCGTTTATTGACTAAATTGTAACATGACGACCTATGTGATTTTGGCAGGACCTTTTTAGCGCCTACTTTTCACCGAGTGCGCTAAGATTTGAAACAAACGATGGGTGGGAATCCAGCTTTCAGGGGAGTCCTCCCCCGAGTCTCTGGACGGCTGTGTGGCCAAGCGGCGACCGTTAAAGCACTCAGTTTCGCTCTAGTACCATGACGACCAATTTGACTTCGGCACGACTTTAGGTCGCTTAATTTCAGCCTAGCGGGCTAGGAATTCACACAGACAAGCCTTGGGAATCCAGCTTTCAAGGGAGGCCTCTTCCAAGCCTCTCGGAGCTCGTTGGGCCAAACGGCGAGCGTCAAAGCACTCGGTTTCGGTCCAGTAGTAACCCTTTATTGACTAAATTGTAACATCACAACCTATGTGACTTTGGCAGGACTTTTTAGCGCCTACTTTTCAGCTACTGGGCTAAGATTTGAAACAAACGATCGGTGGGAATGCAGCTTTCAGGGGAGGCCTCCCCCGAGTCTCTGGACGGCTGTGGGGCCGAACGGCGACCGTCAAAGCACTCGCTTTCTCTCCAGTAGTAGGCCTTTGTTGAGTAAATTGTAACATGACGACCTATGTGATTTTGGCAGGACTTTTTAGCGCCTACTTTACAGCTACTGGGCTAAGATTTAAAACAAACGATCGGTGGGAATCCAGCTTTCAGGGGAGGCCTCTTCCAAGCCTCTCGGAGGTCATGGGGCCGAACGGCGAGCGTCAAAGCACTCGTTTTTGCTCCAGTAGTAGGCCTTTATTGACTAAATTATAACATGACGACCTATGTGACTTTGGCATGACTTTTTAGCGCCTACTTTTGAGCTAGTGGGATAAGATTTGAAACAAATGATCGGTGGGAATCCAGCTTTCAGGGGACGCCTCCCCCGAGTCTCTGGACGGCTGTGGGGCAGAGTGGCGAGCGTTAAAGCACTCAGTTTCGGTCCAGTAGTAGGCCTTTATTGACTAAATTGTAACATGACGAGATATGTGATTTTGGCAGGACTTTTTAGCGCCTACTTTTCAGTTACTGGGCGAAGATTTGAAACAAACGATCGGTGGGAGTCCAGCTTTCAGGGGAGGCCTCTTCCAAGTCTCTCGGAGGTGGTGGGGCCGAACGGCGAGCGTCATAGCACTTGGTTTCTCTCCAGTAGTAGGCCTTTATTGACTAAATTGTAACATGACAACCTATGTGACTTTGGCAGGACTTTTTAGCGCTTACTTTTTACCTAGTGCGCTAAGATTTGAAACAAACGAACGGTGGGAATCCAGCTTTCAGGGGAGGCCTCCCCCGAGTCTCTGGACGGCTGTGGGGCCGAGCGGCGACCGTTAAAGCACTCTGTTTCGCTCGAGTACCATGACGACCGATTTGACTTCGGCACGACTTTAGGTCGCTTAATTTCAGCCTAGCGGGCTAGGAATTCACACAGACAATCCTTGGGAATCCAGCTTTCAGGGGATGCCACTTCCAAGCCTCTCAGAGGTCGTGGGGCCTAACGGCGAGCGTCAAAGCACTCGGTTTCGGTCCAGCAGTAGGCCTTTATTGACTAAATTGTAACATGACGACCTATGTGATTTTGGCAGGACTTTTTAGCGCCTACTTTTCAGTTACTGGGCGAAGATTTGAAACAAACGATCGGTGGGAATCCAGCTTTCAGGGGAGGCCTCCCCCGAGTCTCTGGACGGCTGTGGGGCCGAGCGGCGAGCGTTACAGCACTCAGTTTCGGTCCAGTAGGAGGCCTTTATTGACTAAATTGTAACATGACGACCTATGTGATTTTGGCAGGACTTTTTAGCGCCTAATTTTCAGCTACTGGGCGAAGATTTGAAACAAACGATCGGTGGGAATCCAGCTTTCAGGGGAGGCCTCTTCCAAGCCTCTAGGAGGTCGTGGGGCATAACGGCGAGGGTCAAAGCACTCGTTTTCGGTCCAGTAGTAGGCCTTTATTGACTAAATTGTACCATGACGACCTATGTGATTTTGGCAGGACATTTTAGCGCTTAATTTTGAGTTAGTGGGCTAAGATTTGAAACACATTATCGGTGGGAATACAGCTTTCAGGGGAGTCCTCCCCCGAGTCTCTGGACGGCTGTGGGGCCGAGCGGCGAGCATTAAAGCACTCAGTTTCGGTCCAGTAGGAGGCCTTTATTGACTAAATTGTAACATGACGATCTATGTGATTTTGGCAGGACTTTTTAGCGCCTACTTTTCAGCTACTGGGCTAAGATTTGAAAGAAACGATCGGTGGGAATCCAGCTTTCAGGGGAGGCCTCTTCCAAGCCTCTCGGAGGTCGTGGACCTGAACGGCGAGCGTCAAAGCACTCGGTTTCGCTCCAGTAGTAGGCCTTTATTGACTAAATTGTAACATGACAACCTATGTGACTTTGGCAGGACTTTTTAGCGCTTACTTTTTACCTAGTGCGCTAAGATTTGAAACAAACGATCTGTGGGAATCCAGCTTTCAGGGGAGTCCTCCCCCGAGTCTCTGGACGGCTGTGGTGCCGAGCGGCGAGCTTTAAAGCACTCAGTTTCGCTCGAGTACCTTGACGACCGATTTGACTTCGGCATGACTTTAGGTCGCTTAATTTCAGCCTAGCGGGCTAGGAATTCACACAGACAATCCTTGGGAATCCAGCTTTCAGGGGAGGCCACTTCCAAGCCTCTCAGAGGTCGTGGGGCCTAACGGCGAGCGTCAAAGCACTCGGTTTCGGTCCAGTAGGAGGCCTTTATTGACTAAATTGTACCATGACGACCTATGTGATTTTGGCAGGACTTTTTAGCGCCTACTTTTCAGCTACTGGGCTAAGATTTTAAACAAACCATCGGTGGGAATCCAGCTTTCAGGGGAGGCTTCTTCCAAGCCTCTCGGAGGTTGTGGGGCCGAACGGCGAGCGTTAAAGCACTCAGTTTCGCTCCAGTAGTAGGCCTTTATTGACTAAATTGTACCATGACGACCTATGTGATTTTGGCAGGACTTTTTAGCGCCTACTTTTCAGCGACTGGGCGAAGATTTGAAACAAACGATCGGTGAGAATCCAGCTTTCAGGGGAGGCCTCTTCCAAGCCTCTCGGAGGTCGTGGGGCATAACGGCGAGCGTCAAAGCACTCGTTTTCGGTCCAGTAGTAGGCCTTTATTGACTAAATTGTAACATGACAACCTATGTGACTTTGGCAGGACTTTTTAGCGCTTACTTTTGAGCTAGTTGGCTAAGATTTGAAACAAACGATCGGTGGGATTCCAGCTTTCAGGGGAGGCCTCCCCCGAGTCTCTGGACAGCTGTGGGGCCGAACGGCGAGCGTCAAAGCACTCGTTTTTGCTCCAGTAGTAGGCCTTTATTGACTAAATTGTAACATGACGACCTATGTGATTTTGGCATGACTTTTTAGCGCCTACTTTTGAGCTAGTGGGCTAAGATTTGAAACAAATGATCGGTGGGAATCCAGTTTTCAGGGGATGCCACTTCCAAGCCTCTCAGAGGTCGTGGGGCCTAACGGCGAGCGTCAAAGCACTCTGTTTCGGTCCAGTAGGAGGCGTTTATTGACTAAATTGTAACATGACGACCTATGTGATTTTGGCAGGACTTTTTAGCGCCTACTTTTCACCGAGTGCGCTAAGATTTGAAACAAACGATGGGTGGGAATCCAGCTTTCAGGGGAGTCCTCCCCCGAGTCTCTGGACGGCTGTGTGGCCAAGCGGCGACCGTTAAAGCACTCAGTTTCGCTCTAGTACCATGACGACCAATTTGACTTCGGCACGACTTTAGGTCGCTTAATTTCAGCCTAGCGGGCTAGGAATTCACACAGACAAGCCTTGGGAATCCAGCTTTCAAGGGAGGCCTCTTCCAAGCCTCTCGGAGCTCGTTGGGCCTAACGGCGAGCGTCAAAGCACTCGGTTTCGGTCCAGTAGTAACCCTTTATTGACTAAATTGTAACATCACAACCTATGTGACTTTGGCAGGACTTTTTAGCGCCTACTTTTCAGCTACTGGGCTAAAGATTTGAAACAAACGATCGGTGGGAATGCAGCTTTCAGGGGAGGCCTCCCCCGAGTCTCTGGACGGCTGTGGGGCCGAACGGCGACCGTCAAAGCACTCGCTTTCTCTCCAGTAGTAGGCCTTTGTTGAGTAAATTGTAACATGACGACCTATGTGATTTTGGCAGGACTTTTTAGCGCCTACTTTACAGCTACTGGGCTAAGATTTAAAACCAACGATCGGTGGGAATCCAGCTTTCAGGGGAGGCCTCTTCCAAGCCTCTCGGAGGTCATGGGGCCGAACGGCGAGCGTCAAAGCACTCGGTTTCGCTCCAGCAGTAGGCCTTTATTGACTAAATTGTAACATGACAACCTATGTGACTTTGGCAGGACCTTTTAGCGCTTACTTTTGAGCTAGTTGGCTAAGATTTGAAACAAACGATCGGTGGGATTCCAGCTTTCAGGGGAGGCCTCCCCCGAGTCTCTGGACAGCTGTGGGGCCGAACGGCGACCGTCAAAGCACTCGCTTTCTCTCCAGTAGTAGGCCTTTATTGACTAAATTGTAACATGACGACCTATGTGACTTTGGCATGACTTTTTAGCGCCTACTTTTGAGCTAGTGGGATAAGATTTGAAACAAATGATCGGTGGGAATCCAGCTTTCAGGGGACGCCTCCCCCGAGTCTGTGGACGGCTGTGGGGCAGAGTGGCGAGCGTTAAAGCACTCAGTTTCGGTCCAGTAGTAGGCCTTTATTGACTAAATTGTAACATGACGACCTATGTGATTTTGGCAGGACTTTTTAGCGCCTACTTTTCAGTTACTGGGCGAAGATTTGAAACAACCGATCGGTGGGAATCCAGCTTTCAGGGGAGGCCTCTTCCAAGTCTCTCGGAGGTGGTGGGGCCGAACGGCGAGCGTCATAGCACTCGGTTTCTCTCCAGTAGTAGGCCTTTATTGACTAAATTGTAACATGACAACCTATGTGACTTTGGCAGGACTTTTTAGCGCTTACTTTTTACCTAGTGCGCTAAGATTTGAAACAAACGAACGGTGGGAATCCAGCTTTCAGGGGAGGCCTCCCCCGAGTCTCTGGACGGCTGTGGGGCCGGGCGGCGACCGTTAAAGCACTCTGTTTCGCTCGAGTACCATGACGACCGATTTGACTTCGGCACGACTTTAGGTCGCTTAATTTCAGCCTAGCGGGCTAGGAATTCACACAGACAATCCTTGGGAATCCAGCTTTCAGGGGATGCCACTTCCAAGCCTCTCAGAGGTCGTGGGGCCTAACGGCGAGCGTCAAAGCACTCGGTTTCGGTCCAGCAGTAGGCCTTTATTGACTAAATTGGAACATGACGACCTATGTGATTTTGGCAGGACTTTTTAGCGCCTACTTTTCAGTTACTGGGCGAGGATTTGAAACAAACGATCGGTGGGAATCCAGCTTTCAGGGGAGGCCTCCCCCGAGTCTCTGGACGGCTGTGGGGCCGAGCGGCGAGCGTTACAGCACTCAGTTTCGGTCCAGTAGGAGGCCTTTATTTACTAAATTGTAACATGACGACCTATGTGATTTTGGCAGGACTTTTTAGCGCCTAATTTTCAGCTACTGGGCGAAGATTTGAAACAAACGATCGGTGGGAATCCAGCTTTCAGGGGAGGCCTCTTCCAAGCCTCTCGGAGGTCGTGGGGCATAACGGCGAGCGTCAAAGCACTCGTTTTCGGTCCAGTAGTAGGCCTTTATTGACTAAATTGTACCATGACGACCTATGTGATTTTGGCAGGACATTTTAGCGCTTAATTTTGAGTTAGTGGGCTAAGATTTGAAACACATTATCGGTGGGAATACAGCTTTCAGGGGAGTCCTCCCCCGAGTCTCTGGACGGCTGTGGGGCCGAGCGGCGAGCATTAAAGCACTCAGTTTCGGTCCAGTAGGAGGCCTTTATTGACTAAATTGTAACATGACGATCTATGTGATTTTGGCAGGACTTTTTAGCGCCTACTTTTCAGCTACTGGGCTAAGATTTGAAAGAAACGATCGGTGGGAATCCAGCTTTCAGGGGAGGCCTCTTCCAAGCCTCTCGGAGGTCGTGGACCCGAACGGCGAGCGTCAAAGCACTCGGTTTCGCTCCAGTAGTAGGCCTTTATTGACTAAATTGTAACATGACAACCTATGTGACTTTGGCAGGACTTTTTAGCGCTTACTTTTTACCTAGTGCGCTAAGATTTGAAACAAACGATCTGTGGGAATCCAGCTTTCAGGGGAGTCCTCCCCCGAGTCTCTGGACGGCTGTGGTGCCGAGCGGCGAGCTTTAAAGCACTCAGTTTCGCTCGAGTACCTTGACGACCGATTTGACTTCGGCACGACTTTAGGTCGCTTAAGTTCCGCCTAGCGGGCTAGGAATTCACACAGACAAGCCTTGGGAATCCAGCTTTCAGGGGACGCCTCTTCCAAGCCTCTCGGAGGTCGTGGGGCCGAACGGCACGCGTCAAAGCACTCGGTTTCGCTCCAGTAGTAGGCCTTTATTGACTAAATTGTAACATGACGACCTATGTGATTTTGGCAGGACTTTTTGCGCCTATTTTTCAGCTACTGGGCTAAGATTTGAAACAAACGATCGGTGGGAATCCAGCTTTCAGGGGAGGCCTCCCCTGAATCTCTGGACGGCTGTGGGGCCGAGCGGCGAGCGTTAAAGCACTCAGTTTCGGTCCAGTAATAGGCCTTTATTGACTAAATTGTAACATGACGACCTATGTGATTTTGGCAGGACTTTTTAGCGCTTACGTTTGAGCTAGTGCGCTAAGATTTGAAACAAACGATGGGTGTGAATCCAGCTTTCAGGTTAGTCCTCCCCCGAGTCTCTGGACGGCTGTGTGGCCGAGCGGCGACCGTTAAAGCACTCAGTTTCGCTCGAGTACCATGACGACCAATTTGACTTCGGCACGATTTTAGGTCGCTTAATTTCAGCCTAGCGGGCTAGGAATTCACACAGACAAGCCTTGGGAATCCAGCTTTCAAGGGAGGCCTCTTCCAAGCCTCTCGGAGCTCGTGGGGCCGAACGGCGAGCGTCGAAGCACTCTGTTTCGCTCCAGTAGTAACCCTTTATTGACTAAATTGTAACATCACAACCTATGTGACTTTGGCAGGACTTTTTTGCGCCTACTTTTCAGCTACTGGGCTAAGATTTGAAACAAACGATCGGTGGGAATGCAGCTTTCAGGGGAGGCCACTTCCAAGCCTCTCGGAGGTCATGGGGCCGAACGGCGACCGTCAAAGCACTCGGTTTCGCTCCAGCAGTAGGCCTTTATTGACTAAATTGTAACATGACAACCTATGTGACTTTGGCAGGACTTTTTAGCGCTTACTTTTGAGCTAGTTGGCTAAGATTTGAAACAAACGATCGGTGGGATTCCAGATTTCAGGGGAGGCCTCCCCCGAGTCTCTGGATGGCTGTGGGGCCGAACGGCGAGCGTCAAAGCACTCGGTTTCTCTCCAGTCGTAGGCCTTTAATGACGAAATTGTAACATGACGAACTTTGTGATTTTGGCAGGACTTTTTAGCGCCTACTTTTCAGCTACTGGGCTAAGATTTAAAACAAACGATCGGTGGGAATCCAGCTTTCAGGGGGGGCCTCTTCCAAGTCTCTTGGAGGTCGTGGGGCCAAACGGCGAGCGTCAAAGCACTCGGTTTCGCTCCAGTAGTAGGCATTTATTGACTAAATTGTAACATGACGACCTATGTGATTTTGGCAGGACTTTTTTGCGCCTACTTTTCAGCTACTGGGCTAAGATTTGAAACAAACGATCGGTGGGAATCAAGCTTTCAGGGGAGGCCTCCCCTGAGTCTCTGGACGGCTGTGGGGCTGAGCGGCGAGCCTTAAAGCACTCAGTTTCGGTCCAGTAATAGGCCTTTATTGACTAAATTGTAACATGACGACCTATGTGATTTTGGCAGGACTTTTTAGCGCTTACGTTTGAGCTAGTGGGCTAAGATTTAAAACAAACGATCGGTGTTAATCCAGCTTTCAGGGGAGGCCTACCCCGAGTCTCTGGACTGCTGTGGGGCCGAGCGGCGACCGTTAAAGCACTCAGTTTCGCTCGAGTACCATGACGACCGATTTGACTTCGGCACGACTTTAGGTCGCTTAATTTCAGCCTAGCGGGCTAGGATTTCACACAGACAAGCCTTGGGAATCCAGCTTTCAAGGGAGGCATCTTCCAAGCCTCTCGGAGCTTGTGGGGCTGAACGGCGAGCGTCGAAGCACTCTGTTTCGCTCCAGTCGTAGGCCTTTAATGACTAAATTGTAACATGACGACTTATGTGACTTTGGCAAGACTTTTTAGTGTTTACTTTTAAGCTAGTGGGGTAAGATTTGAAACAAACGATCGGTGGGAATCCAGCTTTCAGGGGAGGCCTCCCCCGAGTCTCTGGACAGCTGTGGGGCCGAACGACGAGCGTCAAAGCACTCGTTTTCGCTCCAGTAGTGGGCCTTTATTGACTAAATTGTAACATGACGACCTATGTGATTTTGGCAGGACTTTTTTGCGCCTACTTTTCAGCTACTGGGCTAAGATTTGAAACAAACGATCGGTGGGAATCCAGCTTTCAGGGGAGGCCTCCCCTGAGTCTCTGGACGGCTGTGGGGCCGAGCGGCGAGCTTTAAAGCACTCAGTTTCGCTCGAGTACCATGACGACCGATTTGACTTCGGCATGACTTTAGGTCGCTTAATTTCAGCCTAGCGGGCTATGAATTCACACAGACAATCCTTGGGAATCCAGCTTTCAGGGGAGGCCACTTCCAAGCCTCTCAGAGGTCGTGGGGCCTAACGGCGAGCGTCAAAGCACTCGGTTTCGGTCCAGTAGGAGGCCTTTATTGACTAAATTGTAACATGATGACCTATGTGATTTTGGCAGGACTTTTTAGCGCCTACTTTTCAGCTACTGGGCTAAGATTTGAAACAAACCATCGGTGGGAATCCAGCTTTCAGGGGAGGCTTCTTCCAAGCCTCTCGGAGGTTGTGGGGCCGAACGGCGAGTGTTAAAGCACTCAGTTTCGCTCCAGTAGTAGGCCTTTATTGACTAAATTGTACCATGACAACCTATGTGACTTTGGCAGGACTTTTTAGCGCTTACTTTTCACCGAGTGCGCTAAGATTTGAAACAAACGATGGGTGGGAATCCAGCTTTCAGGGGAGTCCTCCCCCGAGTCCCTGGACGGCTGTGGGGCCGAGCGGCGAGCTTTAAAGCACTCAGTTTCGCTCGAGTACCATGACGACCGATTTGACTTCGGCATGACTTTAGGTCGCTTAATTTCAGCCTAGCGGGCTATGAATTCACACAGACAATCCTTGGGAATCCAGCTTTCAGGGGAGGCCACTTCCAAGCCTCTCAGAGGTCGTGGGGCCTAACGGCGAGCGTCAAAGCACTCGGTTTCGGTCCAGTAGGAGGCCTTTATTGACTAAATTGTAACATGATGACCTATGTGATTTTGGCAGGACTTTTTAGCGCCTACTTTTCAGCTACTGGGCTAAGATTTGAAACAAACCATCGGTGGGAATCCAGCTTTCAGGGGAGGCTTCTTCCAAGCCTCTCGGAGGTTGTGGGGCCGAACGGCGAGTGTTAAAGCACTCAGTTTCGCTCCAGTAGTAGGCCTTTATTGACTAAATTGTACCATGACAACCTATGTGACTTTGGCAGGACTTTTTAGCGCTTACTTTTCACCGAGTGCGCTAAGATTTGAAACAAACGATGGGTGGGAATCCAGCTTTCAGGGGAGTCCTCCCCCGAGTCTCTGGACGGCTGTGTGGCCGAGCGGCGACCGTTAAAGCACTCGGTTTCGCTCGAGTACCATGACGACCAATTTGACTTCGGCACAACTTTAGGTCGCTTAATTTCAGCCTAGCGGGCTAGGAATTCACACAGACAAGCCTTGGGAATCCAGCCTTCAAGGGAGAACTCTTCCAAGCCTCTCAAAGCTCGTGGGGCCGAACGGCGAGCGTCGAAGCACTCTGTTTCGCTCCAGTAGTAACCCTTTATTGACTAAATTGTAACATCACAACCTACGTGATTTTGGCAGGACTTTTTAGCGCCTACTTTTCAGCTACTGGGCTAAGATTTGAAACAAACGATCGGTGGGAATCCAGCTTTCAGGGGAGGCCTCCCCCGAGTCTCTGGACGGCTGTGGGGCAGAGCGGCGACCGTTAAAGCACTCAGTTTCGCTCGAGGTCGCTTAATTTATGCCTAGCGGGCTAGGAATTCACACAGACAAGCCTTGGGAATCCAGCTTTCAAGGGAGGCCTCTTCCAAGCCTCTCGGAACTCGTGGGGCCGAACGGCGAGCGTCGAAGCACTCGGTTTCGCTCCAGTAGTAGGCCTTTATTGACTAAATTGTAACATGACAACCTATGTGACTTTGGCAGGACTTTTTAGCGCTTACTTTTGAGCTAGTGGGCTACGATTTGAAACAAACGATCGGTGGGAATCCAGCTTTCAGGGCAGGCCTCCCCCGAGTCTCTGGACGGCTGTGGGGACGAACGGCGAGCGTCAAAGCACTCGGTTTCTCTCCAGTAGTAGGCCTTTATTGAGTAAATTGTAACCTGACGACCTATGTGATTTTGGCAGGACCTTTTAGCGCCTACTTTTCAGCTACTGGGCTAAGATTTGAAACAAACGATCGGTGGGAATCCAGCTTTCGGGGGAGGCCTCCCCCGAGTCTCTGGACGGCTGTGGGGCCGAGCGGCGAGCGTTAAAGCTCTCAGTTTCGGTCAAGTAATAGGCCTTTATTGACTAAATTGTAACATGACGACCTATGTGATTTTGGCAGGACTTTTTAGCGCTTACGTTTGAGCTAGTGGGCTAAGATTTAAAACAAATGATCGGTGGGAATCCAACTTTCAGGGGAGGCCTCCCCCGAGTCTCTGGACGGCTGTGGTGGCCGAGCGGCGAGCGTTAAAGCACTCTGTTTCGCTCGAGTACCATGACGACCGATTTGACTTCGGCACGACTTTAGGTCGCTTAAGTTCAGCCTAGCGGGCTAGGAATTCACACATACAAGCCTTGGGAATCCAGCTTTCAGGGGACGCCTCTTCCAAGCCTCTCGGAGGTCGTGGGGCCAAACAGTGCGCGTCAAAGCACTCGGTTTCGCTCCAGTAGTAGGCCTTTATTGACTAAATTGTAACATGACGACCTATGTGATTTTGGCAGGACTTTTTAGCGCTTACTTTTGAGCTAGGGAGCTAAGATTTGAAACAAACGATCGGTGGGAATTCCAGCTTTCAGGGGAGGCCTCCCGCGAGTCTCTGGACGGCTGTGGGGCCGAACGGCGAGCGTCAAGGCACTCGGATTCTCTCCAGTAGTTAGGCCTTTATTGACTAAATTGTAACATGACGACCTATGTGATTTTGGCAGGACTTTTTAGCGCCTTACTTTTCGAGCTACTTGGCTAAGATTTGAAACAAACGATCGGTGGGAATGCAGCTTTCAGGGGAGGCCTTCCCAGAGCCTCTCTGGAGGTCATGTAGGGCCGAACGGCGAGCGGTCAAAGCACTCGGTTTCGCTCCAGTAGTAGGCCTTTATTGACTAAATTGTAACATGACGACCTATGTGATTTTGGCAGGACTTTTTAGCGCTTACGTTTGAGCTAGTTGGCTCAGATTTAAACACACGATCGTGGGAATCCAGCTTTAGGGGAGGCCTCTTCCAAGCCTCTCGGAGCTCGTGGGGCCGAACGGCGAGCGTCGAAGCACTTTGTTTCGCTCCAGTAGTAACCCTTTATTGACTAAATTGTAACATCACAACCTATGTGACTTTGGCAGGACTTTTTTGCGCCTACTTTTCAGCTACTGGGCTAAGATTGGAAACAAACGATCGGTGGGAATCCAGCTTTCAGGGGAGGCCTCCCCTGAGTCTCTGGACGGCTGTGGGGACGTGCGGCGAGCGTTAAAGCACTCAGTTTCGGTCCAGTAATAGGCCTTTATTGACTAAATTGTAACATGACGACCTATGTGATTTTGGCAGGACTTTTTAGCGCTTACGTTTGAGCTAGTGGGCTAAGATTTAAAACAAACGATCGGTGGGAATCCAGCTTTCAGGGGAGGCCTACCCCGAGTCTCTGGACTGCTGTGGGGCCGAGCGGCGACCGTTAAAGCACTCAGTTTCGCTCGAGTACCATGACGACCGATTTGACTTCGGCACGACTTTAGGTCGCTTAATTTCAGCCTAGCGGGCTAGGAATTCACACAGACAAGCCTTGGGAATCCAGCTTTCAAGGGAGGCCTCTTCCAAGCCTCTCGGAGCTTGTGGGGCTGAACGGCGAGCGTCGAAGCACTCGGTTTCACTCCAGTCGTAGGCCTTTAATGACTAAATTGTAACATGACGACCTATGTGACTTTGGCAAGACTTTTTAGTGCTTACTTTTGAGCTAGTGGGCTACGATTTGAAACAAACGATCGGTGGGAATCCAGCTTTCAGGGGAGGCCTCCCCCGAGTCTCTGGACAGCTGTGGGGCCGAACGACGAGCGTCAAAGCACTCGTTTTCGCTCCAGTAGTGGGCCTTTATTGACTAAATTGTAACATGACGACCTATGTGACTTTGGCAAGACTTTTTAGCGCTTACTTTTGAGCTAGTGGGCTAAGATTTGAAACACATTATCGGTGGGAATCCAGCTTTCAGGGGAGTCCTCCCCCGAGTCTCTGGACAGCTGTGGGGTCGAACGGCGAGCGTCAAAGCACTCGGTTTCTCTCCAGTAGTAGGCCTTTATTGACTAAATTGTAACATGACAACCTATGTGACTTTGGCAGGACGTTTTAGCGCTTACTTTTGAGCTAGTGCGCTAAGATTTGAAACAAACGATCGGTGTGAATCCAGCTTTCAGCGGAGGCCGTCCCGCGAGTCTCTGGACGGCTGTGGGGCCGAGCGGCGAGCGTCAAGCACTCAGGATTCGATCCAGTAGTAGGCCTTTATTGAGCTAAATTGTAACATGACGACCTATGTGATTTTGGCAGGACTTTATAGCGCCTACTTTTCAGCTACTGGGCTAAGATTTGAAACAAACGATCGGTGGGAATCCAGCTTTTCAGGGGAGGCCTCTTCCAAGCCTCTCGGACGGTCAGTGGGGCCGAACGGCGAGCGGTCAAAGCACTCGGTTTCGCTCCAGTAGTAGGCCTTTATTGACTAAATTGTAACATGACAACCTATGTGACTTTGGCAGGACGTTTTAGCGCTTACTTTTGAGCTAGTTGGCTCAGATTTGAAACACACGATCGTTGGGATTCCAGCTTTCAGGGGAGGCCTCCCCCGAGTCTCTGGATGGCTGTGGGGCCGAACGGCGAGCGTCAAAGCACTCGGTTTCTCTCCAGTCGTAGGGCTTTATTGACTAAATTGTAACATGACGACCTATGTTATTTTGGCAGGACTTTTTAGCGCTTACGTTTGAGCTAGTGGGCTAAGATTTAAAACAAACGATCGGTGGGAATCAAGCTTTCAGGGGAGACCTCCCCTGAGTCTCTGGACGGGTGTGGGGCTGAGCGGCGAGCCTTAAAGCACTCAGTTTCGGTCCAGTAATAGGCCTTTATTGACTAAATTGTAACATGACGACCTATGTGATTTTGGCAGGACTTTTTAGCGCTTACGTTTGAGCTAGTGGGCTAAGATTTAAAACAAACGATCAGTGGGAATCAAGCTTTCAGGGGAGATCTCCCCTGAGTCTCTGGACGGCTGTGGGGCTGAGCGGCGAGCGTCAAAGCACTTGGTTTCTCTCCAGTAGTAGGGCCTTTATTGACTAAATTGTAACATGACGACCTATGTGACTTTGGCAGGACATTTTTAGCGCCTACGTTTTGAGCTAGTGGGCTAAGATTTGAAACAAACGATCGGTGGGAATCCAGCTTTCAGGGGAGTACCTCCCCTGAGTCTCTGGACTGGCTGTGGGGCCGAAGCGGCGAGCGTTAAAGCACTCAGTTTCGGTCCAGTAGGAGGCCTTTATTGACTAAATTGTAACATGACGACCTATGTGATTTTGGCAAGGACTTTTTAGCGCTTACTTTTGAGCTAGTGGGCTAAGATTTGAAACAAACGATCGGTGGGAATCCAGCTTTAAGGGGAGGCCTCTGCCAAGCCTCTCAGGAGTTCGTGGGCCCGAACGGCGATGCGTCAAAGCACTCGGTTTCGCTCCAGTAGTAGGCCTTTATTGACTAAATTGTAACATGACGACCTATGTGACTTTGGCAGGACATTTTAGCGCTTACTTTTGAGCTAGTGAGCTAAGATTTGAAACAAACGATCGGTGGGAATCCAGCTTTCAGGGGAGGCCTCCCCCGAGTCTCTGGACGGCTTGGGGCCGAACGGCGAGCGTCAAAGCACTTCGGTTTCTCTCCAGTAGTAGGCCTTTATTGACTAAATTGTAACATGACGACCTATGTGATTTTGGCAGGACATTTTTAGCGCCTACTTTTCAGCTACTGGGCTAAGATTTGAAACAAACGATCGGTGGGAATCCAGCTTTCAGGGGAGGCCTCCCCAAGTCTCTGGACGGCTGTGGGGCCGAGCGGCGAGCGTTAAGCACTCAGTTTCGGTCCAGTAGGAGGCCTTTATTGACTAAATTGTAACATGACGACCTATGTGAATTTGGCAAGACTTTTTAGCGCTTACTTTTGAGCTAGTGGGCTAAGATTTGAAACAAACGATCGGTGGGAATCCAGCTTTCAGGGAGTCCTCCCCCGAGTCTCTGGACGGCTGTGGGGCCGAACGGCGAGCGTCAAAGCACTTGGTTTCTCTCCAGTAGTAGGCCTTTATTGACTAAATTGTAACATGACCACCTATGTGACTTTGGCAGGACATTTTAGCGCCTAGTTTTGAGCTAGTGGGCTAAGATTTGAAAACGATCGGTGGGAATCCAGCTTTCAGGGGAGTCCTCCCCCGAGTCTCTGGACGGCTGTGGGGCCGAGCGGCGAGCGTTAAAGCACTTGGTTTCTCTCCAGTAGTAGGCCTTTATTGACTAAATTGTAACATGACCACCTATGTGACTTTGGCAGGACATTTTAGCGCCTAGTTTTGAGCTAGTGGGCTAAGATTTGAAAACGATCGGTGGGAATCCAGCTTTCAGGGGAGTCCTCCCCCGAGTCTCTGGACGGCTGTGGGGCCGAGCGGCGAGCGTTAAAGCACTAAGTTTCGGTACAGTAGGAGGCCTTTATTGACTAAATTGTAACATGACGACCTATGTGATTTTGGCAAGCCTTTTTAGCGCCTACTTTTTCAGCAACTGGGCTAAGATTTGAAACAAACGATCGGTGGGAATCCAGCTTTCGGGGGAGGCCTCCCCCGAGTCTCTGGACGGCTGTGGGGCCGAGCGGCGAGCGTTAAAGCTCTCAGTTTCGGTCAAGTAATAGGCCTTTATTGACTAAATTGTAACATGACGACCTATGTGATTTTGGCAGGACTTTTTAGCGCTTACGTTTGAGCTAGTGGGCTAAGATTTAAAACAAACGATCGGTGGGAATCCAACTTTCAGGGGAGGCCTCCCCCGAGTCTCTGGACGGCTGTGGTGGCCGAGCGGCGAGCGTTAAAGCACTCTGTTTCGCTCGAGTACCATGACGACCGATTTGACTTCGGCACGACTTTAGGTCGCTTAAGTTCAGCCTAGCGGGCTAGGAATTCACACATACAAGCCTTGGGAATCCAGCTTTCAGGGACGCCTCTTCCAAGCCTCTCGGAGGTCGTGGGGCCAAACAGTGCGCGTCAAAGCACTCGGTTTCGGCTCCAGTAATAGGCCTTTATTGACTAAATTGTAACATGACGACCTATGTGATTTTGGCAGGACTTTTTAGCGCCTTACGTTTGAGCTAGTGGGCTAAGATTTAAAACAAACGATCAGTGGGAATCAAGCTTTCAGGGGAGATCTCCCCTGAGTCTCTGGACGGCTGTGGGGCTGAGCGGCGAGCCTTAAAGCACTCAGTTTCGGTCCAGTAATAGGCCTTTATTGACTAAATTGTAACATGACGACCTATGTGATTTTGGCAGGACTTTTTAGCGCTTACGTTTGAGCTAGTGGGCTAAGATTTAAAACAAACGATCGGTGGGAATCCAGCTTTCAGGGGAGGCCTCCCCCGAGTCTCTGGACTGCTGTGGGGCTGAGCGGCGACCGTTAAAGCACTCAGTTTCGCTCGAGTACCATGACGACCGATTTGACTTCGGCACGACTTTAGGTCGCTTAATTTCAGCCTAGCGGGCTAGGAATTCACTAAGACGATCCTTGGGAATCCAGCTTTCAGGGGAGACTACTTCCAAGCCTCTCAGAGGTCGTGGGGCCTATCGGCGAGCTTCAAAGCACTCGGTTTCGCTCCAGTAGTAGGC
Organism: Phycodurus eques; assembly: GCF_024500275.1. Lineage (NCBI taxonomy): Eukaryota > Metazoa > Chordata > Actinopteri > Syngnathiformes > Syngnathidae > Phycodurus > Phycodurus eques. The sequence continues at coordinate 38,825 of NW_026904233.1, read as the reverse complement.
CTTTATTGACTAAATTGTAACATGACGACCTATGTGACTTTGGCAGGACATTTTAGCGCCTAGTTTTGAGCTAGTGGGCTAAAATTTGAAACAAACGATCGGTGGGAATACAGCTTTCAGGGGAGACCTCCCCCGAGTCTCTGGACAGCTGTGGGGCCGAACGCCGAGCGTCAAAGCACTTGGTTTCTCTCCAGTAGTAGGCCTTTATTGACTAAATTGTAACATGACGACCTATGTGACTTTGGCAGGACATTTTAGCGCCTAGTTTTGAGCTAGTGGGCTAAGATTTGAAACAAACGATCGGTGGGAATCCAGCTTTCAGGGGAAGCCTCCCCCAAGTCTCTGGACGGCTGTGGGGCCGAGCGGCGAGCGTTAAAGCACTCAGTTTCGGTCCAGTAGGAGGCCTTTATTGACTAAATTGTAACATGACGACCTATGTGACTTTTGGCAAGACCTTTTAGCGCTCACTTTTGAGCTAGTGGGCTAAGATTTGAAACAAACGATCGGTGGGAATACAGCCTTCAGGGGAGGCCTCCCCCGAGTCTCTGGACAGCTGTGGGGCCGAACGGCGAGCGTCAAAGCACTTGGTTTCTCTCCAGTAGTAGGCCTTTATTGACTAAATTGTAACATGACCACCTATGTGACTTTGGCAGGACATTTTAGCGCCTAGTTTTGAGCTAGTGGGCTAAGATTTGAAAACGATCGGTGGGAATCCAGCTTTCAGGGGAGTCCTCCCCCGAGTCTCTGGACGGCTGTGGGGCCGAGCGGCGAGCGTTAAAGCACTTGGTTTCTCTCCAGTAGTAGGCCTTTATTGACTAAATTGTAACATGACCACCTATGTGACTTTGGCAGGACATTTTAGCGCCTAGTTTTGAGCTAGTGGGCTAAGATTTGAAAACGATCGGTGGGAATCCAGCTTTCAGGGGAGTCCTCCCCCGAGTCTCTGGACGGCTGTGGGGCCGAGCGGCGAGCGTTAAAGCACTAAGTTTCGGTACAGTAGGAGGCCTTTATTGACTAAATTGTAACATGACGACCTATGTGATTTTGGCAAGCCTTTTTAGCGCCTACTTTTTCGCTACTGGGCTAGGATTTGAAACAAACGATCGGTGGGAATCAAGCTTTCAGGGGAGACCTCCCCTGAGTCTCTGGACGGCTGTGGGGCTGAGCGGCGAGCCTTAAAGCACTCAGTTTCGGTCCAGTAATAGTTCTTTATTGACTAAATTGTAACATGACGACCTATGTGATTTTGGCAGGACTTTTTAGCGCTTACGTTTGAGCTAGTGGGCTAAGATTTAAAACAAACGATCGGTGGGAGTCCCGCTTTCAGGGGAGGCCTCCCCCGAGTCTCTGGACTGCTGTGGGGCCGAGCGGCGACCGTTAAAGCACTCAGTTTCGCTCGAGTACCATGACGACCGATTTGACCTCGGCACGACTTTAGGTCGCTTAATTTCAGCCTAGCGGGCTAGGAATTCACACAGACGGTCCTTGGCAATCCAGCTTTCAGCGGAGGCCACTTCCAAGCCTCTCAGAGGTCGTGGGGCCGAACGGCGAGCGTTAAAGCACTCGGTTTCGCTCCAGTAGTAGGCCTTTATTGACTAAATTGTAACATGACGACCTATGTGACTTTGGCAAGACTTTTTAGCGCTCACTTTTGAGCTAGTGGGCTAAGATTTGAAACAAACTATTGGTGGGAATACAGCTTTCAGGGGAGGCCTCCCCCGAGTCCCTGGACAGCTGTGGGGCCGAACGGCGAGCGTCAAAGCACTTGGTTTCTCTCCAGTAGTAGGCCTTTATTGACTAAATTGTAACATGACGACCTATGTGACTTTGGCAGGACATTTTAGCGCCTAGTTTTGAGCTAGTGGGCTAAGATTTGAAACAAACGATCGGTGGGAATCCAGCTTTCAGGGGAGTCCTCCCCCGAGTCTCTGGACGGCTGTGGGGGCGAGCGTTAAAGCACTCATTTTCGCTACAGTAGGAGGCCTTTATTGACTAAATTGTAACATGACGACCTATGTGATTTTGGCAAGACTTTTTAGCGCCTACCTTTCAGCTACTGGGCTAGGATTTGAAACAAACGATCGGTGGGAATCAAGCTTTCAGGGGAGACCTCCCCTGAGTCTCCGGACGGCTGTGGGGCTGAACGGCGAGCCTTAAAGCACTCAGTTTCGGTCCAGTAATAGGCCTTTATTGACTAAATTGTAACATGACGACCTATGTGATTTTGGCAGGACTTTTTGGCGCTTACGTTTGAGCTAGTGGGCTAAGATTTAAAACAAACGATCGGTGGGAATCCAGCTTTCAGGGGAGGCCTCCCCCGAGTCTCTGGACTGCTGTGGGGCCGAGCGGCGACCGTTAAAGCACTCAGTTTCGCTCGAGTACCATGACGACCGATTTGACTTCGGCACGACTTTAGGTCGCTTAATTTCAGCCTAGCGGGCTAGGAATTCACACAGACGATCCTTGGGAATCCAGCTTTCAGGGGAGGCCACTTCCAAGCCTCTCAGAGGTCGTGGGGCCTATCGGCGAGCGTCAAAGCACTCTGTTTCGCTCCTGTAGTAGGCCTTTATTGACTAAATTGTAACATGACGACCTATGTGACTTTGGCAAGACTTTTTAGCGCCTACTTTTGAGCTAGTGGGCTAAGATTTGAAACAAACAATCGGTGGGAATCCAGCTTTCAGGGGATGCCTCCCCTGAGTCCCTGGACGGCTGTGGGGCCGAGCGGCGAGCGTTAAAGCACTCAGTTTCGGTCCAGTACGAGGCCTTTATTGACTAAATTGTAACATGACGACCGATGTGATTTTGGCAGGGCTTTTTAGCGCCTACCTTTCAGCTACTGGGCTAGGATTTGAAACAAACGATCGGTGGGAATCAAGCTTTCAGGGGAGACCTCCCCTGAGTCTCCGGACGGCTGTGGGGCTGAACGGCGAGCCTTAAAGCACTCAGTTTCGGTCCAGTAATAGGCCTTTATTGACTAAATTGTAACATGACGACCTATGTGATTTTGGCAGAACTTTTTAGCGCCTACTTTTGAGCTAGTAGGCTAAAATTTGAAACAAACGATAGGTGGGAATCCAGCTTTCAGGGGAGGCCTCCCCCGAGTCTCTGGACGGCTGTGGGGCAGAGTGGCGAGCGTTAAAGCACTCAGTTTTGGTCCAGTAGTAGGCCTTTATTGACTAAATTGTAACATGACGACCTATGTGATTTTGGCAGGACTTCTTAGCGCTTACTTTTGAGCTAGTGGGCTAAGATTTGAATCCCATTATCGGTGGGAATCCAGTTTTCAGGGGAGTCCCCCCCCCGAGTCACTGGACGGCTATGGGGCAGAGTGGCGAGCGTTAAAGCACTCAGTTTCGGTCCAGTAGTAGGCCTTTATTGACTAAATTGTAACATGACGACCTATGTGATTTTGGCAAGACTTTTTAGCGCCTACTTTTCAGCTACTGGGCTAAGATTTGAATCACATTATCGGTGGGAATCCAGCTTTCAGGGGAGTCCTCCCCCGAGTCTCTGGACGGCTGTGGGGCCGAGCGGCGAGCTTAAAAGCACTAAGTTTCGCTCGAGTACCATGATGACCGATTTGACTTCGGCACGACTTTAGGTCGCTTAATTTCAGCCTAGCGGGCTAGGAATTCACACAGACGATCCTTGGGAATCCAGCTTTCAGGGGAGGCCACTTCCAAGCCTCTCAGAGGTCGTGGGGCCTATCGGCGAGCGTCAAAGCACTCTGTTTCGCTCCAGTAGTAGGCCTTTATTGACTAAATTGTAACATGACGACCTATGTGACTTTGGCAGGACGTTTTTGCGCCTACTTTTCAGCTACTGGGCTAAGATTTGAAACAAACGATCGGTGGGAATCCAGCTTTCAGGGGATGCCTCCCCTGAGTCTCTGGACGGCTGTGGGGCCGAGCGGCGAGCATTAAAGCACTCAGTTTCGGTCCAGTAGGAGGCCTTTATTGACTAAATTGTAACATGACGACCTATGTGATTTTGGCAGGACTTTTTAGCGCCTGCTTTTCAGCTACTGGGCTAAGATTTGAAACAAACGATCGGTGGGAATCCAGCTTTCAGGGGAGGCCTCCCCCGAATCTCTGGACGGTTGTGGGGCCGAACGGTGAGCGTCAAAGCACTCAGTTTCTCTCCAGTCGTAGGCCTTTATTGACTAAATTGTAACATGACGACCTATGTGATTTTGGCAGGACTTTTTAGCGCTTACGTTTGAGCTAGTGGGCTAAGATTTAAAACAAACGATCGGTGGGAATCCAGCTTTCAGGGGAGGCCTCCCTCGAGTCTCTGGACGGCTGTGGGGCCGAGCGGCGAGCGTTAAAGCACTCAGTTTCGCTCGAGTACCATGACGACCGATTTGACTTCGGCACGACTTTAGGTCGCTTAAGTTAAGCCTAGCGGGCTAGGAATTCACACAGACAAGCCTTGGGAATCCAGCTTTCAGGGGACGCCTCTTCCAAGCCTCTCGGAGGTCGTGGGGCCGAACGGCGCGCGTCAAAGCACTCGGTTTCGCTCCAGTAGTAGGCCTTTATTGACTAAATTGTAACATGACGACCTATGTGATTTTGGCAGGACTTTTTTGCGCCTACTTTTCAGCTACTGGGCTAAGATTTGAAACAAACGATCGGTGGGAATCCAGCTTTCAGGGGAGGCTTCCCCTGAATCTCTGGACGGCTGTGGGGCCGAGCGGCGAGCGTTAAAGCACTCAGTTTCGGTCCAGTAATAGGCCTTTATTGACTAAATTGTAACATGACGACCTATGTGATTTTGGCAGGACTTTTTAGCGCTTACGTTTGAGCTAGTGCGCTAAGATTTGAAACAAACAATGGGTGGGAATCCAGCTTTCAGGTTAGTCCTCCCCCGAGTCTCTGGACGGCTGTGTGGCCGAGCGGCGACCGTTAAAGCACTCAGTTTCGCTCGAGTACCATGACGACCAATTTGACTTCGGCACGACTTTAGGTCGCTTAATTTCAGCCTAGCGGGCTAGGAATTCACACAGACAAGCCTTGGGAATCCAGCTTTCAAGGGAGGCCTCTTCCAAGCCTCTCGGAGCTCGTGGGGCCGAACGGCGAGCGTCGAAGCACTCTGTTTCGCTCCAGTAGTAACCCTTTATTGACTAAATTGTAACATCACAACCTATGTGATTTTGGCAGGACTTTTTTGAGCCTACTTTTCAGCTACTGGGCTAAGATTTGAAACAAACGATCGGTGGGAATGCAGCTTTCAGGGGAGGCCTCTTCCAAGCCTCTCGGAGGTCATGGGGCCGAACGGCGACCGTCAAAGCACTCGGTTTCGCTCCAGCAGTAGGCCTTTATTGACTAAATTGTAACATGACAACCTATGTGACTTTGGCAGGGCTTTTTAGCGCTTACGTTTGAGCTAGTGGGCTAAGATTTGAAACAAACGATCGGTGGGAATCCAGCTTTCTGGGGAGGCCTCCCCCGAGTCTCTGGACGGCTGTGGGGGCGAACGGCGAGCGTCAAAGCACTGTTTCTCTCCAGTAGTTGGCCTTTATTGAGTAAATTGTAACAACGACCTATGTGATTTTGGCAGGACTTTTTAGCGCCTACTTTTCAGCTACTGGGCTAAGCTTTGAAATAAACGATCGGTGGGAATCCAGCTTTCAGGGGAGGCCTCTTTCAAGCCTCTCAGAGGTTGTGGGGCCGAGCGGCGAGCGTCAAAGCACTCTGTTTCGCTCCGGTAGTAGGCCTTTATTGACTAAATTGTAACATGACGACCTATGTGATTTTGGCAAGACTTTTTAGCGCCTACTTTTGAGTTAGAGGGCTAAGATTTGAAAAAAAAACGATCGGTGGGAATCCAGCTTTCAGGGGAGGCCTTCCCCGAGTCTCTGGACGGCTGTGGGGCCGAGCGGCGAGCGTTAAAGCACTCAGTTTCAGTCCAGTAGGAGGCCTTTATTGACTAAATTGTAACATGACGACCTATGTGATTTTGGCAGGACTTTTTAGCGCCTACTTTTCAGCTACTGGGCGAAGATTTGAAAGAAACGATCGGTGGGAATCCAGCTTTCAGGGGAGTCCTCCCCCGAGTCTCTGGACGGCTGTGGGGCCGAGCGGCGAGCGTTAAAGCACTCAGTTTCGCTCGAGTACCATGACGACCGATTTGACTTCGGCACGACTTTAGGTCGCTTAATTTCAGTCTAGCGGGCTAGGAATTCACACAGACAATCCTTGGGAATCCAGCTTTCAGGGGAGGCCACTTTTAAGCCTCTCAGAGGTCGTGGGGCCTAACGGCGAGCGTCAAAGCAATCGGTTTCGCTCCAGTAGTAGGCCTTTATTGACTAAATTGTAACATGATGACCTATGTGACTTTGGCAGGGATTTGTTGCGCCTACTTTTCACCTACTGGGCTAAGATTTGAAACAAACGATCGGTGGGAATCCAGCTTTCAGGGGAGGCCTCCCCCGAGTCTCTGGACGGCTGTGGGGCCGAGCGGCGAGCGTTACAGCACTCAGTTTCGGTCCAGTAGGAGGCCTTTTTTGACTAAATTGTAACATGACGACCTATGTGATTTTGGCAGGACTTTTTTGCGCCTACTTTTCAGCTACTGGGCTAAGATTTGAAACAAACGATCGGTGGAAATCCAGCTTTCAGGGGAGGCCTCTTCCAAGCCTCTCGGAGGTCGTGGGGCATAACGGCGAGCGTCAAAGCACTCGTTTTCGGTCCAGTAGTAGGCCTTTATTGACTAAATTGTAACATGACGACCTATGTGATTTTGGCAGGACTTTTTAGCGCCTACTTTTCAGCTACTGGGCTAAGATTTGAAACAAACGATCGGTGGGAATCCAGCTTTCAGGGGAGGCCTCTTTCCGAGCCTCTCTGAGGTCGTGGGGCCGAACGGCGAGCGTCAAAGCAATCGGTTTCGCTCCAGTAGTAGGCCTTTATTGACTAAATTGTAACATGACATGACAACCTATGTTGTCACGTTTGTTTCAAATCTTAGCCCATATATTTTAGCCCTTACTTTTGAGCTAGTGCGCTAAGATTTGAAACAAACGATCGGTGGGAATCCAGCTTTCAGGGGAGGCCTCCCCCGAGTCTCTGGACAGCTGTGGGGCCGAACGGCGAGCGTCGAAGCACTCGGTTTCGCTCCATTAGTAGGCCTTTATTGACTAAATTGTAACATGACAACCTATGTGACTTTGGCAGGACTTTTTAGCGCTTACTTTTGAGCTAGTGGGCTACGATTTGAAACAAACGATCGGTGGGAATCCAGCTTTCAGGGGAGGCCTCCCGCGAGTCTCTGGACGGCTGTGGGGACGAACGGCGAGCGTCAAAGCACTCTGTTTCTCTCCAGTAGTAGGCCTTTATTGAGTAAATTGTAACCTGACGACCTATGTGATTTTGGCAGGACCTTTTAGCGCCTACTTTTCAGCTACTGGGCTAAGATTTGAAACAAACGATCGGTGGGAATCCAGCTTTCGGGGGAGGCCTCCCCCGAGTCTCTGGACGGCTGTGGGGCCGAGCGGCGAGCGTTAAAGCTCTCAGTTTCGGTCAAGTAATAGGCCTTTATTGACTAAATTGTAACATGACGACCTATGTGATTTTGGCAGGACTTTTTAGCGCTTACGTTTGAGCTAGTGGGCTAAGATTTAAAACAAACGATCGGTGGGAATCCAACTTTCAGGGGAGGCCTCCCCCGAGTCTCTGGACTGCTGTGGTGGCCGAGCGGCGAGCGTTAAAGCACTCGGTTTCGCTCGAGTACCATGACGACCGATTTGACTTCGGCACGACGTTAGGTCGCTTAAGTTCAGCCTAGCGGGCTAGGAATTCACACAGACAAGCCTTGGGAATCCAGCTTTCAGGGGACGCCTCTTCCAAGCCTCTCGGAGGTCGTGGGGCCGAACGGCGCGCGTCAAAGCACTCGGTTTCGCTCCAGTAGTAGGCCTTTATTGACTAAATTGTAACATGACGACCTATGTGATTTTGGCAGGACTTTTTTGCGCCTACTTTTCAGCTACTGGGCTAAGATTTGAAACAAACGATCGGTGGAAATCCAGCTTTCAGGGGAGGCCTCTTCCAAGCCTCTCGGAGGTCGTGGGGCATAACGGCGAGCGTCAAAGCACTCGTTTTCGGTCCAGTAGTAGGCCTTTATTGACTAAATTGTACCATGACGACCTATGTGATTTTGGCAGGACATTTTAGCGCTTACTTTTAAGTTAGTGGGCTAAGATTTGAAACACATTATCGGTGGGAATACAGCTTTCAGGGGAGTCCTCCCCCGAGTCTCTGGACGGCTGTGGGGCCGAGCGGCGAGCATTAAAGCACTCAGTTTCGGTCCAGTAGGAGGCCTTTATTGACTAAATTGTAACATGACGATCTATGTGATTTTGGCAGGACTTTTTAGCGCCTACTTTTCAGCTACTGGGCTAAGATTTGAAAGAAACGATCGGTGGGAATCCAGCTTTCAGGGGAGGCCTCTTCCAAGCCTCTCGGAGGTCGTGGGCCCGAACGGCGAGCGTCAAAGCACTCGGTTTCGCTCCAGTAGTAGGCCTTTATTGACTAAATTGTAACATGACAACCTATGTGACTTTGGCAGGACTTTTTAGCGCTTACTTTTTACCTAGTGCGCTAAGATTTGAAACAAACGATCTGTGGGAATCCAGCTTTCAGGGGAGTCCTCCCCCGAGTCTCTGGACGGCTGTGGGGCCGAGCGGCGAGCTTTAAAGCACTCAGTTTCGCTCGAGTACCATGACGACCGATTTGACTTCGGCACGACTTTAGGTCGCTTAATTTCAGCCTAGCGGGCTAGGAATTCACACAGACAATCCTTGGGAATCCAGCTTTCAGGGGAGGCCACTTCCAAGCCTCTCAGAGGTCGTGGGGCCTAACGGCGAGCGTCAAAGCACTCGGTTTCGGTCCAGTAGGAGGCCTTTATTGACTAAATTGTAACATGATGACCTATGTGATTTTGGCAGGACTTTTTAGCGCCTACTTTTCAGCTACTGGGCTAAGATTTGAAACAAACCATCGGTGGGAATCCAGCTTTCAGGGGAGGCTTCTTCCAAGCCTCTCGGAGGTTGTGGGGCCGAACGGCGAGCGTTAAAGCACTCAGTTTCGCTCCAGTAGTAGGCCTTTATTGACTAAATTGTACCATGACGACCTATGTGATTTTGGCAGGACTTTTTAGCGCCAACTTTTCAGCTACTGGGCGAAGATTTGAAACAAACGATCGGTGGGAATCCAGCTTTCAGGGGAGGCCTCTTCCAAGCCTCTCGGAGGTCGTGGGGCATAACGGCGAGCGTCAAAGCACTCGTTTTCGGTCCAGTAGTAGGCATTTATTGACTAAATTGTAACATGACAACCTATGTGACTTTGGCAGGACTTTTTAGCGCTTACTTTTCAAGAGTGCGCTAAGATTTGAAACAAACGATGGGTGGGAATCCAGCTTTCAGGGGAGTCCTCCCCCGAGTCTCTGGACGGCTGTGTGGCCGAGCGGCGAGCGTTAAAGCACTCAGTTTCGCTCGAGTACCATGACGACCAATTTGACTTCGGCACGACTTTAGGTCGCTTAATTTCAGCCTAGCGGGCTAGGAATTCACACAGACAAGCCTTGGGAATCCAGCCTTCAAGGGAGGCCTCTTCCAAGCCTCTCAAAGCTCGTGGGGCCGAACGGCGAGCGTCGAAGCACTCGGTTTCGCTCCAATAGTAACCCTTTATTGACTAAATTGTAACATGACAACCTATGTGACTTTGGCAGGACCTTTTAGCGCTTACTTTTGAGCTAGTGGGCTACGATTTGAAACAAACGATCGGTGGGAATCCAGCTTTCAGGGGAGGCCTCCCCCGAGTCTCTGGACGGCTGTGGGGACGAACGGCGAGCGTCAAAGCACTCGGTTTCTCTCCAGTAGTAGGCCTTTATTGAGTAAATTGTAACCTGACGACCTATGTGATTTTGGCAGGACCTTTTAGCGCCTACTTTTCAGCTACTGGGCTAAGATTTGAAACAAACGATCGGTGGGAATCCACCTTTCGGGGGAGGCCTCCCCCGAGTCTCTGGACGGCTGTGGGGCCGAGCGGCGAGCGTTAAAGCTCTCAGTTTCGGTCAAGTAATAGGCCTTTATTGACTAAATTGTAACATGACGACCTATGTGATTTTGGCAGGACTTCTTAGCGCCTACTTTTCAGCTACTGGGCTAAGATTTGAAACAAACGATCGGTGGGAATCCAGCTTTCAGGGGAGGCCTCTTCCAAGCCTCTCGGACGTCATGGGGCCGAACGGCGAGCGTCAAAGCACTCGGTTTCGCTCCAGTAGGAGGCCTTTATTGACTAAATTGTAACATGACAACCTATGTGACTTTGGCAGGACGTTTTAGGACTTACTTCTGACCTAGTGTGCTAAGATTTGAAATAAACGATTGTTGGGAATCCAGCTTTCAGGGGAGGCCTACCCCGAGTCTCTGGACTGCTGTGGGGCCGAGCGGCGACCGTTAAAGCACTCAGTTTCGCTCGAGTAGCATGAAGACCGATTTGACTTCGGCACGACTTTAGGTCACATAATTTCAGCCTAGCGGGCTAGGAATTCACACAGACAAGCCTTGGGAATCCAGCTTTCAAGGGAGGCCTCTTCCAAGCCTCTCGGAGCTTGTGGGGCTGAACGGCGAGCGTCGAAGCACTCGGTTTCGCTCCAGTCGTAGGCCTTTAATGACTAAATTGTAACTTGACGACCTATGTGACTTTGGCAAGACTTTTTAGCGCTTACTTTTGAGCTGGTGGGCTAAGATTTGAAACAAACGATCGGTGGGAATCCAGCTTTCAGGGGAGGCCTCCCCCGAGTCTCTGGACAGCTGTGGGGCCGGACGGCGAGCGTCAAAGCACTCGTTTTCGCTCCAGTAGTGGGCCTTTATTGACTAAATTGTAACATGACAACGTATGTGACTTTGGCAGGACTTTTTAGCGCTTACTTTTCACCTAGTGCGCTAAGATTTGAAACAAACGATCGGTGGGAATCCAGCTTTCAGCGGAGTCCTCCCCCGAGTCTCTGGACGGCTGTGGGGCCGAGCGGCGAGCGTTAAAGCACTCAGTTTCGGTCCAGTAGGAGGCCTTTATTGGCTAAATTGTAACAAGACGACCTATGTGATTTTGGCAGGACTTCTTTGCGCCTACTTTTCAGCTACTGGGCTAAGATTTGAAACAAACGATCGGTGGGAATCCAGCTTTCAGGGGAGGCCTCTTCCAAGCCTCTCGGACGTCGTGGGGCCGAACGGCGAGCGTCAAAGCACTCGGTTTCGCTCCAGTAGGAGGCCTTTATTGACTAAATTGTAACATGACAACCTATGTGACTTTGGCAGGACGTTTTAGCGCTTACTTCTGACCTAGTGTGCTAAGATTTGAAATAAACGATTGGTGGGAATCCAGCTTTCAGGGGAGTCCTCCCCCGAGTCTCTGGACGGCTGTGGGGCCGAGCGGCGAGCGTTAAAGCACTCAGTTTCGCTCGAATACCATGACGACCGATTTGACTTCGGCACGACTTTAGGTCGCTTAATTTCAGCCTAGCGGGCTAGGAATTCACACAGACAATCCTTGGGAATCCAGCTTTCAGGGGAGGCCACTTCCAAGCCTCTCAGAAGTCGTGGGGCCTATCGGCGAGCGTCAAAGCACTCGGTTTCGCTCCAGTAGTAGGCCTTTATTGACTAAATTGTAACATGACGACCTATGTGAATTTGGCAAGACTTTTTAGCGCTCACTTTTGAGCTAGTGGGCTAAGATTTGAAACAAAAGATCGGTGGGAATACAGCTTTCAGGGGAGGCCTCCCCCGAGTCTCTGGACAGCTGTGGGGCCGAACGGCGAGCGTCAAAGCACTTGGTTTCTCTCCAGTAGTCGGCCTTTATTGACTAAATTGTAACATGACGACCTATGTGACTTTGGCAGGACATTTTAGCGCCTAGTTTTGAGCTAGTGGGCTAAGATTTGAAACAAACGATCGGTGGGAATCCAGCTTTCAGGGGAGGCCTCTGCTAAGCCTCTCGGAGTTTGGTGGGCCCGAACGGCTAGCGTCAAAGCACTCGGTTTCGCTCCAGTAGGAGGCCTTTATTGACTAAATTGTAACATGACAACCTATGTGACTTTGGCAGGACATTTTAGCGCTTACTTTTGAGCTAGTGCGCTAAGATTTGAAACAAACGATCGGTGGGAATCCAGCTTTCAGGGGAGGCCTCCCCCGAGTCTCTGGACGGCTTTCGGGGCGAACGGCGAGCGTCAAAGCATTCGGTTTCTCTCCAGTAGTTGGCCTTTATTGACTAAATTGTAACATGACGACCTATGTGATTTTGGCAGGACTTTTTAGCGCCTACTTTTCAGCTACTGGGCTAAGATTTGAAAAAAACGATGGGTGGGAATCCAGCTTTCAGGTTAGTCCTCCCCCGAGTCTCTGGACGGCTGTGTGGCCGAGCGGCGACCGTTAAAGCACTCAGTTTCGCTCGAGTACCATGACGACCAATTTGACTTCGGCACGACTTTAGGTCGCTTAATTTCAGCCTAGCGGGCTAGGAATTCACACAGACAAGCCTTGGGAATCCAGCTTTCAAGGGAGGCCTCTTCCAAGCCTCTCGGAGCTCGTGGGGCCGAACGGCGAGCGTCGAAGCACTCTGTTTCGCTCCAGTAGTAACCCTTTATTGACTAAATTGTAACATCACAACCTATGTGATTTTGGCAGGACTTTTTAGCGCCTACTTTTCAGCTACTGGGCTAAGATTTTAAACAAACGATCGGTGGGAATCCAGCTTTCAGGGGAGGCCTCCCCCGAGTCTCTGGACGGCTGTGGGGCCGAGCGGCGAGCGTAATAGCACTCAGTTTCGCTCGAGTACCATGACGACCGATTTGACTTCGGCACAACTTTAGGTCGCTTAATTTCAGCGGAGCGGGCTAGGAATTAACACAGACAAGCCTTGGGAATCCAGCTTTCAAGGGAGACCTCTTCCAAGCCTCTCGGAGCTTGTGGGGCCGAACGGCGACCGTCGAAGCACTCGGTTTCGCTTCAGTAATAGGCCTTTATTGACTAAATTGTAACATGACAACCTATGTGACTTTGGCAGGACTTTTTAGCGCTTACTTTTGAGCTAGTGGGCTAAGATTTGAAACAAACGATTGGTGGGAATCCAGCTTTCAGGGGAGGCCTCCCCCGAGTCTCTGGACGGCTGTGGGGGCGAACGGCGAGCGTCAAAGCACTCTGTTTCTCTCCAGTAGTTGGCCTTCATTGAGTAAATTGTAACAACGACCTATGTGATTTTGGCAGGACTTTTTAGCGCCTACTTTTCAGCTACTGGGCTAAGATTTGAAATAAACGATCGGTGGGAATCCAGCTTTCAGGGGAGGCATCTTTCAAGCCTCTCAGAGGTTGTGGGGCCGAGCGGCGAGCGTCAAAGCACTCGGTTTCGCTCCAGTAGTAGGCCTTTATTGACTAAATTGTAACATGACGACCTATGTGATTTTGGCAGGACTTTTTAGCGCCTACTTTTCAGCTACTGGGCTAAGATTTGAAACAAACGATCGGTGGGAATCCAGCTTTCAGGGGAGGCCTCCCCCGAATCTCTGGACGGTTGTGGGGCCGAACGGTGAGCGTCAAAGCACTCAGTTTCTCTCCAGTCGTAGGCCTTTATTGACTAAATTGTAACATGACGACCTATGTGATTTTGGCAGGACTTTTTAGCGCCTACTTTTCAGCTACTGGGCTAAGATTTGAAACAAACGATCGGTGGGAATCCAGCTTTCAGCGGAGTCCTCCCCCGAGTCTCTGGACGGCTGTGGGGCCGAGCGGCGAGCGTTAAAGCACTCAGTTTCGGTCCAGTAGGAGGCCTTTATTGGCTAAATTGTAACAAGACGACCTATGTGATTTTGGCAGGACTTCTTTGCGCCTACTTTTCAGCTACTGGGCTAAGATTTGAAACAAACGATCGGTGGGAATCCAGCTTTCAGGGGAGGCCTCTTCCAAGCCTCTCGGACGTCGTGGGGCCGAACGGCGAGCGTCAAAGCACTCGGTTTCGCTCCAGTAGGAGGCCTTTATTGACTAAATTGTAACATGACAACCTATGTGACTTTGGCAGGACGTTTTAGCGCTTACTTCTGACCTAGTGTGCTAAGATTTGAAATAAACGATTGGTGGGAATCCAGCTTTCAGGGGAGTCCTCCCCCGAGTCTCTGGACGGCTGTGGGGCCGAGCGGCGAGCGTTAAAGCACTCAGTTTCGCTCGAATACCATGACGACCGATTTGACTTCGGCACGACTTTAGGTCGCTTAATTTCAGCCTAGCGGGCTAGGAATTCACACAGACAATCCTTGGGAATCCAGCTTTCAGGGGAGGCCACTTCCAAGCCTCTCAGAAGTCGTGGGGCCTATCGGCGAGCGTCAAAGCACTCGGTTTCGCTCCAGTAGTAGGCCTTTATTGACTAAATTGTAACATGACGACCTATGTGAATTTGGCAAGACTTTTTAGCGCTCACTTTTGAGCTAGTGGGCTAAGATTTGAAACAAAAGATCGGTGGGAATACAGCTTTCAGGGGAGGCCTCCCCCGAGTCTCTGGACAGCTGTGGGGCCGAACGGCGAGCGTCAAAGCACTTGGTTTCTCTCCAGTAGTCGGCCTTTATTGACTAAATTGTAACATGACGACCTATGTGACTTTGGCAGGACATTTTAGCGCCTAGTTTTGAGCTAGTGGGCTAAGATTTGAAACAAACGATCGGTGGGAATCCAGCTTTCAGGGGAGGCCTCTGCTAAGCCTCTCGGAGTTTGGTGGGCCCGAACGGCTAGCGTCAAAGCACTCGGTTTCGCTCCAGTAGGAGGCCTTTATTGACTAAATTGTAACATGACAACCTATGTGACTTTGGCAGGACATTTTAGCGCTTACTTTTGAGCTAGTGCGCTAAGATTTGAAACAAACGATCGGTGGGAATCCAGCTTTCAGGGGAGGCCTCCCCCGAGTCTCTGGACGGCTTTCGGGGCGAACGGCGAGCGTCAAAGCATTCGGTTTCTCTCCAGTAGTTGGCCTTTATTGACTAAATTGTAACATGACGACCTATGTGATTTTGGCAGGACTTTTTAGCGCCTACTTTTCAGCTACTGGGCTAAGATTTGAAAAAAACGATGGGTGGGAATCCAGCTTTCAGGTTAGTCCTCCCCCGAGTCTCTGGACGGCTGTGTGGCCGAGCGGCGACCGTTAAAGCACTCAGTTTCGCTCGAGTACCATGACGACCAATTTGACTTCGGCACGACTTTAGGTCGCTTAATTTCAGCCTAGCGGGCTAGGAATTCACACAGACAAGCCTTGGGAATCCAGCTTTCAAGGGAGGCCTCTTCCAAGCCTCTCGGAGCTCGTGGGGCCGAACGGCGAGCGTCGAAGCACTCTGTTTCGCTCCAGTAGTAACCCTTTATTGACTAAATTGTAACATCACAACCTATGTGATTTTGGCAGGACTTTTTAGCGCCTACTTTTCAGCTACTGGGCTAAGATTTTAAACAAACGATCGGTGGGAATCCAGCTTTCAGGGGAGGCCTCCCCCGAGTCTCTGGACGGCTGTGGGGCCGAGCGGCGAGCGTAATAGCACTCAGTTTCGCTCGAGTACCATGACGACCGATTTGACTTCGGCACAACTTTAGGTCGCTTAATTTCAGCGGAGCGGGCTAGGAATTAACACAGACAAGCCTTGGGAATCCAGCTTTCAAGGGAGACCTCTTCCAAGCCTCTCGGAGCTTGTGGGGCCGAACGGCGACCGTCGAAGCACTCGGTTTCGCTTCAGTAATAGGCCTTTATTGACTAAATTGTAACATGACAACCTATGTGACTTTGGCAGGACTTTTTAGCGCTTACTTTTGAGCTAGTGGGCTAAGATTTGAAACAAACGATTGGTGGGAATCCAGCTTTCAGGGGAGGCCTCCCCCGAGTCTCTGGACGGCTGTGGGGGCGAACGGCGAGCGTCAAAGCACTCTGTTTCTCTCCAGTAGTTGGCCTTCATTGAGTAAATTGTAACAACGACCTATGTGATTTTGGCAGGACTTTTTAGCGCCTACTTTTCAGCTACTGGGCTAAGATTTGAAATAAACGATCGGTGGGAATCCAGCTTTCAGGGGAGGCATCTTTCAAGCCTCTCAGAGGTTGTGGGGCCGAGCGGCGAGCGTCAAAGCACTCGGTTTCGCTCCAGTAGTAGGCCTTTATTGACTAAATTGTAACATGACGACCTATGTGATTTTGGCAGGACTTTTTAGCGCCTACTTTTCAGCTACTGGGCTAAGATTTGAAACAAACGATCGGTGGGAATCCAGCTTTCAGGGGAGGCCTCCCCCGAATCTCTGGACGGTTGTGGGGCCGAACGGTGAGCGTCAAAGCACTCAGTTTCTCTCCAGTCGTAGGCCTTTATTGACTAAATTGTAACATGACGACCTATGTGATTTTGGCAGGACTTTTTAGCGCTTACGTTTGAGCTAGTGGGCTAAGATTTAAAACAAACGATCGGTGGGATTCCAGCTTTCAGGGGAGGCCTCCCCCGAGTCTCTGGACGGCTGTGGGGCCGAGCGGCGAGCGTTAAAGCACTCAGTTTCGCTCGAGTACCATGACGATCGATTTGACTTCGGCACGACTTTAGGTCGCTTAGGTTCAGCCTAGCGGGCTAGGAATTCACACAGACAAGCCTTGGGAATCCAGCTTTCAAGGGAGGCCTCTTCCAAGCCTCTCGGAGCTCGTGGGGCCGAACGGCGAGCGTCGAAGCACTCTGTTTCGCTCCAGTAGTAACCCTTTATTGACTAAATTGTAACATCACAACCTATGTGATTTTGGCAGGACTTTTTTGAGCCTACTTTTCAGCTACTGGGCTAAGATTTGAAACAAACGATCGGTGGGAATGCAGCTTTCAGGGGAGGCCTCTTCCAAGCCTCTCGGAGGTCATGGGGCCGAACGGCGACCGTCAAAGCACTCGGTTTCGCTCCAGCAGTAGGCCTTTATTGACTAAATTGTAACATGACAACCTATGTGACTTTGGCAGGACTTTTTAGCGCTTACTTTTGAGCTAGTGGGCTAAGATTTGAAACAAACGATCGGTGGGAATCCAGCTTTCAGGGGAGGCCTCCCCCGAGTCTCTGGACGGCTGTGGGGGCGAACGGCGAGCGTCAAAGCACTGTTTCTCTCCAGTAGTTGGCCTTTATTGAGTAAATTGTAACAACGACCTAAGTGATTTTGGCAGGACTTTTTAGCGCCTACTTTTCAGCTACTGGGCTAAGCTTTGAAATAAACGATCGGTGGGAATCCAGCTTTCAGGGGAGGCCTCTTTCAAGCCTCTCAGAGGTTGTGGGGCCGAGCGGCGAGCGTCAAAGCACTCGGTTTCGCTCCGGTAGTAGGCCTTTATTGACTAAATTGTAACATGACGACCTATGTGATTTTGGCAAGACTTTTTAGCGCCTACTTTTCAGCTACTGGGCTAAGATTTGAAACAAACGATCGGTGGGAATGCAGCTTTCAGGGGAGGCCTCTTCCAAGCCTCTCGGAGGTCATGGGGCCGAACGGCGACCGTCAAAGCACTCGGTTTCGCTCCAGCAGTAGGCCTTTATTGACTAAATTGTAACATGACAACCTATGTGACTTTGGTAGGACTTTTTAGCGCTTACTTTTGAGCTAGTGGGCTAAGATTTGTAACAAACGATTGGTGGGAATCCAGCTTTCAGGGGAGGCCTCCCCCGAGTCTCTGGACGGCTGTGGGGGCGAACGGCGAGCGTCAAAGCACTGTTTCTCTCCAGTAGTTGGCCTTTATTGAGTAAATTGTAACAACGACCTATGTGATTTTGGCAGGACTTTTTAGCGCCTACTTTTCAGCTACTGGGCTAAGCTTTGAAATAAACGATCGGTGGGAATCCAGCTTTCAGGGGAGGCCTCTTTCAAGCCTCTCAGAGGTTGTGGGGCCGAGCGGCGAGCGTCAAAGCACTCGGTTTCGCTCCGGTAGTAGGCCTTTATTGACTAAATTGTAACATGACGACCTATGTGATTTTGGCAGGACTTTTTAGCGCCTACTTTTCAGCTACTGGGCTAAGATTTGAAACAAACGATCGGTGGGAATCCAGCTTTCAGGGGAGGCCTCCCCCGAATCTCTGGACGGTTGTGGGGCCGAACGGTGAGCGTCAAAGCACTCAGTTTCTCTCCAGTCGTAGGCCTTTATTGACTAAATTGTAACATGACGACCTATGTGAATTTGGCAGGACTTTTTAGTGCCTACTTTTGAACTAGTGGGCTAAGTTTTGAAACAAACGATCGGTGGGAATCCAGCTTTCAGGGGAGGCCTCCCCTGAGTCTCTGGACGGCTGTGGGGCTGAGCGGCGATCGTTAAAGCACTCAGTTTCGGTCCAGTGATAGGCCTTTATTGACTAAATTGTAACATGACGACCTATGTGATTTTGGAAGGACTTTTTAGCGCTTACGTTTGAGCTAGTGGGCTAAGATTTAAAACAAACGATCGGTGGGAATCCAGCTTTCAGGGGAGGCCTCCCCCGAGTCTCTGGACGGCTGTGCGGCCGAGCGGCGAGCGTTAAAGCACTCAGTTTTGCTCGAGTACCATGACGACGGATTTGACTTCGGCACGACTTAAGGTCGCTTAATTTCAGCCTAGTGGGCTAGGAATTCACACAGACAAGCATTGGGAATCCAGCTTTCAAGGGAGGCCTCTTCCAAGCCTCTCGGAGCTCGTGGGGCCGAACGGCGAGCGTCGAAGCACTCGGTTTCGCTCCAGTAGTAGGCCTTTATTGACTAAATTGTAACATGACAACCTATGTGACTTTGGCAGGACTTTTTAGCGCTTACTTTTGAGCTAGTGGGCTACGATTTGAAACAAACGATCGGTGGGAATCCAGCTTTCAGGGGAGGCCTCCCCCGAGTCTCTGGACGGCTGTGGGGACGAACGGCGAGCGTCAAAGCACTCGGTTTCTCTCCAGTAGTAGGCCTTTATTGAGTAAATTGTAACCTGACGACCTATGTGATTTTGGCAGGACCTTTTAGCGCCTACTTTTCAGCTACTGGGCTAAGATTTGAAACAAACGATCGGTGGGAATCCAGCTTTCGGGGGAGGCCTCCCCCGAGTCTCTGGACGGCTGTGGGGCCGAGCGGCGAGCGTTAAAGCTCTCAGTTTCGGTCAAGTAATAGGCCTTTATTGACTCAATTGTAACATGACGACCTATGTGATTTTGGCAGGACTTTTTAGCGCTTACGTTTGAGCTAGTGGGCTAAGATTTAAAACAAACGATCGGTGGGAATCCAACTTTCAGGGGAGGCCTCCCCCGAGTATCTGGACGGCTGTGGTGGCCGAGCAGCGAGCGTTAAAGCACTTGGTTTCGCTCGAGTACCATGACGACCGATTTGACTTCGGCACGACTTTAGGTCGCTTAAGTTCAGCCTAGCGGGCTAGGAATTCACACAGACAAGCCTTGGGAATCCAGCTTTCAAGGGAGGCCTCTTCCAAGCCTCTCGGAGGTCGTGGGGCCGAACGGCGCGCGTCAAAGCACTCGGTTTCGCTCCAGTAGTAGGCCTTTTTTGACTAAATTGTAACATGACGACCTATGTAATTTTGGCAGGACTTTTTTGCGCCTACTTTTCAGCTACTGGGCTAAGATTTGAAACAAACGATCGGTGGGAATCCAGCTTTCAGGGGAGGCCTCCCCTGAATCTCTGGACGGCTGTGGGGCCGAGCGGCGAGCGTTAAAGCACTCAGTTTCGGTCCAGTAATAGGCCTTTATTGACTAAATTGTAACATGACGACCTATGTGATTTTGGCAGGACTTTTTAGCGCTTACGTTTGAGCTAGTGCGCTAAGATTTGAAACAAACTGATGGGTGGGAATCCAGCTTTCAGGTTAGTCCTCCCCCGAGTCTCTGGACGGCTGTGTGGCCGAGCGGCGACCGTTAAAGCACTCAGTTTCGCTCGAGTACCATGACGACCAATTTGACTTCGGCACGACTTTAGGTCGCTTAATTTCAGCCTAGCGGGCTAGGAATTCACACAGACAAGCCTTGGGAATGCAGCTTTCAGGGGAGGCCGCTTCCAAGCCTCTCGGAGCTCGTGGGGCCGAACGGCGAGCGTCGAAGCACTCTGTTTCGCTCCAGTAGTAACCCTTTATTGACTAAATTGTAACATCACAACCTATGTGATTTTGGCAGGACTTTTTTGAGCCTACTTTTCAGCTACTGGGCTAAGATTTGAAACAAACGATCGGTGGGAATGCAGCTTTCAGGGGAGGCCTCTTCCAAGCCTCTCGGAGGTCATGGGGCCGAACGGCGACCGTCAAAGCACTCGGTCTCGCTCCAGCAGTAGGCCTTTATTGACTAAATTGTAACATGACAACCTATGTGACTTTGGCAGGACTTTTTAGCGCTTACTTTTGAGCTAGTGGGCTAAGATTTGAAACAAACGATCGGTGGGAATCCAGCTTTCAGGGGAGGCCTCCCCCGAGTCTCTGGACGGCTGTGGGGGCGAACGGCGAGCGTCAAAGCACTGTTTCTCTCCAGTAGTTGGCCTTTATTGAGTAAATTGTAACAACGACCTAAGTGATTTTGGCAGGACTTTTTAGCGCCTACTTTTCAGCTACTGGGCTAAGCTTTGAAATAAACGATCGGTGGGAATCCAGCTTTCAGGGGAGGCCTCTTTCAAGCCTCTCAGAGGTTGTGGGGCCGAGCGGCGAGCGTCAAAGCACTCGGTTTCGCTCCGGTAGTAGGCCTTTATTGACTAAATTGTAACATGACGACCTATGTGATTTTGGCAGGACTTTTTAGCGCCTACTTTTCAGCTACTGGGCTAAGATTTGAAACAAACGATCGGTGGGAATGCAGCTTTCAGGGGAGGCCTCTTCCAAGCCTCTCGGAGGTCATGGGGCCGAACGGCGACCGTCAAAGCACTCGGTTTCGCTCCAGCAGTAGGCCTTTATTGACTAAATTGTAACATGACAACCTATGTGACTTTGGCAGGACTTTTTAGCGCTTACTTTTGAGCTAGTGGGCTAAGATTTGAAACAAACGATTGGTGGGAATCCAGCTTTCAGGGGAGGCCTCCCCCGAGTCTCTGGACGGCTGTGGGGGCGAACGGCGAGCGTCAAAGCACTGTTTCTCTCCAGTAGTTGGCCTTTATTGAGTAAATTGTAACAACGACCTATGTGATTTTGTCAGGACTTTTTAGCGCCTACTTTTCAGCTACTGGGCTAAGCTTTGAAATAAACGATCGGTGGGAATCCAGCTTTCAGGGGAGGCCTCTTTCAAGCCTCTCAGAGGTTGTGGGGCCGAGCGGCGAGCGTCAAAGCACTCGGTTTCGCTCCGGTAGTAGGCCTTTATTGACTAAATTGTAACATGACGACCTATGTGATTTTGGCAGGACTTTTTAGCGCCTACTTTTCAGCTACTGGGCTAAGATTTGAAACAAACGATCGGTGGGAATCCAGCTTTCAGGGGAGGCCTCCCCCGAATCTCTGGACGGTTGTGGGGCCGAACGGTGAGCGTCAAAGCACTCAGTTTCTCTCCAGTCGTAGGCCTTTATTGACTAAATTGTAACATGACGACCTATGTGAATTTGGCAGGACTTTTTAGTGCCTACTTTTGAACTAGTGGGCTAAGTTTTGAAACAAACGATCGGTGGGAATCCAGCTTTCAGGGGAGGCCTCCCCTGAGTCTCTGGACGGCTGTGGGGCTGAGCGGCGATCGTTAAAGCACTCAGTTTCGGTCCAGTGATAGGCCTTTATTGACTAAATTGTAACATGACGACCTATGTGATTTTGGAAGGACTTTTTAGCGCTTACGTTTGAGCTAGTGGGCTAAGATTTAAAACAAACGATCGGTGGGAATCCAGCTTTCAGGGGAGGCCTCCCCCGAGTCTCTGGACGGCTGTGGGGCCGAGCGGCGAGCGTTAAAGCACTCAGTTTCGCTCGAGTACCATGACGACCGATTTGACTTCGGCACGACTTTAGGTCGCTTAATTTCAGCCTAGTGGGCTAGGAATTCACACAGACAAGCATTGGGAATCCAGCTTTCAAGGGAGGCCTCTTCCAAGCCTCTCGGAGCTCGTGGGGCCGAACGGCGAGCGTCGAAGCACTCGGTTTCGCTCCAGTAGTAGGCCTTTATTGACTAAATTGTAACATGACAACCTATGTGACTTTGGCAGGACTTTTTAGCGCTTACTTTTGAGCTAGTGGGCTACGATTTGAAACAAACGATCGGTGGGAATCCAGCTTTCAGGGGAGGCCTCCCCCGAGTCTCTGGACGGCTGTGGGGACGAACGGCGAGCGTCAAAGCACTCGGTTTCTCTCCAGTAGTAGGCCTTTATTGAGTAAATTGTAACCTGACGACCTATGTGATTTTGGGAGGACCTTTTAGCGCCTACTTTTCAGCTACTGGGCTAAGATTTGAAACAAACGATCGGTGGGAATCCAGCTTTCGGGGGAGGCCTCCCCCGAGTCTCTGGACGGCTGTGGTGGCCGAGCAGCGAGCGTTAAAGCACTTGGTTTCGCTCGAGTACCATGACGACCGATTTGACTTCGGCACGACTTTAGGTCGCTTAAGTTCAGCCTAGCGGGCTAGGACTTCACACAGACAAGCCTTGGGAATCCAGCTTTCAAGGGAGGCCTCTTCCAAGCCTCTCGGAGGTCGTGGGGCCGAACGGCGCGCGTCAAAGCACTCGGTTTCGCTCCAGTAGTAGGCCTGTTTTGACTAAATTGTAACATGACGACCTATGTGATTTTGGCAGGACTTTTTTGCGCCTACTTTTCAGCTACTGGGCTAAGATTTGAAACAAACGATCGGTGGGAATCCAGCTTTCAGGGGAGGCCTCCCCTGAATCTCTGGACGGCTGTGGGGCCGAGCGGCGAGCGTTAAAGCACTCAGTTTCGGTCCAGTAATAGGCCTTTATTGACTAAATTGTAACATGACGACCTATGTGATTTTGGCAGGACTTTTTAGCGCTTACGTTTGAGCTAGTGCGCTAAGATTTGAAACAAACGATGGGTGGGAATCCAGCTTTCAGGTTAGTCCTCCCCCGAGTCTCTGGACGGCTGTGTGGCCGAGCGGCGACCGTTAAAGCACTCAGTTTCGCTCGAGTACCATGACGACCAATTTGACTTCGGCACGACTTTAGGTCGCTTAATTTCAGCCTAGCGGGCTAGGAACTCACACAGACAAGCCTTGGGAATGCAGCTTTCAGGGGAGGCCGCTTCCAAGCCTCTCGGAGCTCGTGGGGCCGAACGGCGAGCGTCGAAGCACTCTGTTTCGCTCCAGTAGTAACCCTTTATTGACTAAATTGTAACATCACAACCTATGTGATTTTGGCAGGACTTTTTTGAGCCTACTTTTCAGCTACTGGGCTAAGCTTTGAAATAAACGATCGGTGGGAATCCAGCTTTCAGGGGAGGCCTCTTTCAAGCCTCTCAGAGGTTGTGGGGCCGAGCGGCGAGCGTCAAAGCACTCGGTTTCGCTCCGGTAGTAGGCCTTTATTGACTAAATTGTAACATGACGACCTATGTGATTTTGGCAGGACTTTTTAGCGCCTACTTTTCAGCTACTGGGCTAAGATTTGAAACAAACGATCGGTGGGAATGCAGCTTTCAGGGGAGGCCTCTTCCAAGCCTCTCGGAGGTCATGGGGCCGAACGGCGACCGTCAAAGCACTCGGTTTCGCTCCAGCAGTAGGCCCTTATTGACTAAATTGTAACATGACAACCTATGTGACTTTGGCAGGACTTTTTAGCGCTTACTTTTGAGCTAGTGGGCTAAGATTTGAAACAAACGATTGGTGGGAATCCAGCTTTCAGGGGAGGCCTCCCCCGAGTCTCTGGACGGCTGTGGGGGCGAACGGCGAGCGTCAAAGCACTGTTTCTCTCCAGTAGTTGGCCTTTATTGAGTAAATTGTAACAACGACCTATGTGATTTTGGCAGGACTTTTTAGCGCCTACTTTTCAGCTACTGGGCTAAGCTTTGAAATAAACGATCGGTGGGAATCCAGCTTTCAGGGGAGGCCTCTTTCAAGCCTCTCAGAGGTTGTGGGGCCGAGCGGCGAGCGTCAAAGCACTCGGTTTCGCTCCGGTAGTAGGCCTTTATTGACTAAATTGTAACATGACGACCTATGTGATTTTGGCAGGACTTTTTAGCGCCTACTTTTCAGCTACTGGGCTAAGATTTGAAACAAACGATCGGTGGGAATCCAGCTTTCAGGGGAGGCCTCCCCCGAATCTCTGGACGGTTGTGGGGCCGAACGGTGAGCGTCAAAGCACTCAGTTTCTCTCCAGTCGTAGGCCTTTATTGACTAAATTGTAACATGACGACCTATGTGAATTTGGCAGGACTTTTTAGTGCCTACTTTTGAACTAGTGGGCTAAGTTTTGAAACAAACGATCGGTGGGAATCCAGCTTTCAGGGGAGGCCTCCCCTGAGTCTCTGGACGGCTGTGGGGCTGAGCGGCGATCGTTAAAGCACTCAGTTTCGGTCCAGTGATAGGCCTTTATTGACTAAATTGTAACATGACGACCTATGTGATTTTGGAAGGACTTTTTAGCGCTTACGTTTGAGCTAGTGGGCTAAGATTTAAAACAAACGATCGGTTGGAATCCAGCTTTCAGGGGAGGCCTCCCCCGAGTCTCTGGACGGCTGTGGGGCCGAGCGGCGAGCGTTAAAGCACTCAGTTTCGCTCGAGTACCATGACGACCGATTTGACTTCGGCACGACTTTAGGTCGCTTAATTTCAGCCTAGTGGGCTAGGAATTCACACAGACAAGCATTGGGAATCCAGCTTTCAAGGGAGGCCTCTTCCAAGCCTCTCGGAGCTCGTGGGGCCGAACGGCGAGCGTCGAAGCACTCGGTTTCGCTCCAGTAGTAGGCCTTTATTGACTAAATTGTAACATGACAACCTATGTGACTTTGGCAGGACTTTTTAGCGCTTACTTTTGAGCTAGTGGGCTACGATTTGAAACAAACGATCGGTGGGAATCCAGCTTTCAGGGGAGGCCTCCCCCGAGTCTCTGGACGGCTGTGGGGACGAACGGCGAGCGTCAAAGCACTCGGTTTCTCTCCAGTAGTAGGCCTTTATTGAGTAAATTGTAACCTGACGACCTATGTGATTTTGGCAGGACCTTTTAGCGCCTACTTTTCAGCTACTGGGCTAAGATTTGAAACAAACGATCGGTGGGAATCCAGCTTTCGGGGGAGGCCTCCCCCGAGTCTCTGGACGGCTGTGGGGCCGAGCGGCGAGCGTTAAAGCTCTCAGTTTCGCTCAAGTAATAGGCCTTTATTGACTCAATTGTAACATGACGACCTATGTGATTTTGGCAGGACTTTTTAGCGCTTACGTTTGAGCTAGTGGGCTAAGATTTAAAACAAACGATCGGTGGGAATCCAACTTTCAGGGGAGGCCTTCCCCGAGTATCTGGACGGCTGTGGTGGCCGAGCAGCGAGCGTTAAAGCACTTGGTTTCGCTCGAGTACCATGACGACCGATTTGACTTCGGCACGACTTTAGGTCGCTTAAGTTCAGCCTAGCGGGCTAGGAATTCACACAGACAAGCCTTGGGAATCCAGCTTTCAGGGGACGCCTCTTCCAAGCCTCTCTGAGGTCGTGGGGCCGAACGGCGCGCGTCAAAGCACTCGGTTTCGCTCCAGTAGTAGGCCTTTTTTGACTAAATTGTAACATGACGACCTATGTGATTTTGGCAGGACTTTTTTGCGCCTACTTTTCAGCTACTGGGCTAAGATTTGAAACAAACGATCGGTGGGAATCCAGCTTTCAGGGGAGGCCTCCCCTGAATCTCTGGACGGCTGTGGGGCCGAGCGGCGAGCGTTAAAGCACTCAGTTTGGGTCCAGTAATAGGCCTTTATTGACTAAATTGTAACATGACGACCTATGTGATTTTGGCAGGACTTTTTAGCGCTTACGTTTGAGCTAGTGCGCTAAGATTTGAAACAAACGATGGGTGGGAATCAAGCTTTCAGGTTAGTCCTCCCCCGAGTCTCTGGACGGCTGTGTGGCCGAGCGGCGACCGTTAAAGCACTCAGTTTCGCTCGAGTACCATGACGACCAATTTGACTTCGGCACGACTTTAGGTCGCTTAATTTCAGCCTAGCGGGCTAGGAATTCATACAGACAAGCCTTGGGAATGCAGCTTTCAGGGGAGGCCGCTTCCAAGCCTCTCGGAGGTCATGGGGCCGAACGGCGACCGTCAAAGCACTCGGTTTCGCTCCAGCAGTAGGCCTTTATTGACTAAATTGTAACATGACGACCTATGTGATTTTGGCAGGACTTTTTAGCGCCTACTTTTCAGCTACTGGGCTAAGATTTGAAACAAACGATCGGTGGGAATCCAGCTTTCAGGGGAGGCCTCCCCCGAGTCTCTGGACGGCTGTGTGGGCGAACGGCGAGCGTCAAAGCAATCAGTTTCTCTCCAGTCGTAGGCCTTTATTGACTAAATTGTAACATGACGACCTATGTGAATTTGGCAGGACTTTTTAGTGCCTACTTTTGAACTAGTGGGCTAAGTTTTGAAATAAACGATCGGTGGGAATCCAGCTTTCAGGGGAGGCCTCTTTCAAGCCTCTCAGAGGTTGTGGGGCCGAGCGGCGAGCGTCAAAGCACTCGGTTTCGCTCCGGTAGTAGGCCTTTATTGACTAAATTGTAACATGACGACCTATGTGATTTTGGCAGGACTTTTTAGCGCCTACTTTTCAGCTACTGGGCTAAAATTTGAAACAAACGATCGGTGGGAATCCAGCTTTCAGGGGAGGCCTCCCCCGAATCTCTGGACGGTTGTGGGGCCGAACGGTGAGCGTCAAAGCAATCAGTTTCTCTCCAGTCGTAGGCCTTTATTGACTAAATTGTAACATGACGACCTATGTGAATTTGGCAGGACTTTTTAGTGCCTACTTTTGAACTAGTGGGCTAAGTTTTGAAACAAACGATCGGTGGGAATCCAGCTTTCAGGGGAGGCCTCCCCTGAGTCTCTGGACGGCTGTGGGGCTGAGCGGCGATCGTTAAAGCACTCAGTTTCGGTCCAGTGATAGGCCTTTATTGACTAAATTGTAACATGACGACCTATGTGATTTTGGCAGGACTTTTTAGCGCTTACGTTTGAGCTAGTGGGCTAAGATTTAAAACAAACGATTGGCGGTAATCCAGCTTTCAGGGGAGGCCTCCCCCGAGTCTCTGGACGGCTGTGGGGCAGAGCGGCGAGCGTTAAAGCACTCAGTTTCGCTCGAGTACCATGACGACCGATTTGACTTCGGCACGACTTTAGGTCGCTTAATTTCAGCCTAGCGGGCTAGGAATTCACACAGACAAGCCTTGGGAATCCAGCTTTCAAGGGAGGCCTCTTCCAAGCCTCTCGGAGCTTGTGGGGCTGAACGGCGAGCGTCGAAGCACTCTGTTTCGCTCCAGTCGTAGGCCTTTGACTAAATTGTAACTTGACGACCTATGTGACTTTGGCAAGACTTTTTAGCGCTTACTATTGAGCTGGTGGGCTAAGATTTGAAACAAACGATCGGTGGGAATCCAGCTTTCAGGGGAGGCCTCCCCCGAGTCTCTGGACAGCTGTGGGGCCGAACGGCGAGCGTCAAAGCACTCGTTTTCGCTCCAGTAGTGGGCCTTTATTGACTAAATTGTAACATGACAACGTATGTGACTTTGGCAGGACTTATTGGCGCTTACTTTTCACCTAGTGCGCTAAGATTTGAAACAAACGATCGGTGGGAATCCAGCTTTCAGCGGAGTCCTCCCCCGAGTATCTGGACGGCTGTGGGGCCGAGCGGCGAACGTTAAAGCACTCAGTTTCGGTCCACTAGTGGGCCTTTATTGACTAAATTGTAACATGACAACGTATGTGATTTTGGCAGGACTTCTTAGCGCCTACTTTTCAGCTACTGGGCTAAGATTTGAAACAAACGATCGGTGGGAATCCAGCTTTCAGGGGAGGCCTCTTCCAAGCCTCTCGGACGTCGTGGGGCCGAACGGCGAGCGTCAAAGCACTCGGTTTCGCTCCAGTAGGAGGCCTTTATTGACTAAATTGTAACATGACAACCTATGTGACTTTGGCAGGACGTTTT
The DNA here is from genome assembly GCF_024500275.1 of Phycodurus eques. NCBI lineage: Eukaryota > Metazoa > Chordata > Actinopteri > Syngnathiformes > Syngnathidae > Phycodurus > Phycodurus eques. The sequence goes on along the minus strand of NW_026904233.1, from coordinate 10,773 downwards.
AGCGCTTACTTCTGACCCAGTGTGCTAAGATTTGAAATAAACGATCGGTGGGAATCCAGCTTTCAGGGGAGTCCTCCCCCGAGTCTCTGGACGGCTGTGGGGCCGAGCGGCGAGCGTTAAAGCACTCAGTTTCGCTCGAGTACCATGACGACCGATTTGACTTCGGCACGACTTTAGGTCGCTTAATTTCAGCCTAGCGGGCTAGGAATTCACACAGACAATCCTTGGGGATCCAGCTTTCAGGGGAGGCCACTTCCAAGCCTCTCAGAAGTCGTGGGGCCTATCGGCGAGCGTCAAAGCACTCGGTTTCGCTCCAGTAGTAGGCCTTTATTGACTAAATTGTAACATGACGACCTATGTGACTTTGGCAAGACCTTTTAGCGCTCACTTTTGAGCTAGTGGGCTAAGATTTGAAACAAAAGATCGGTGGGAATACAGCTTTCAGGGGAGGCCTCCCCCGAGTCTCTGGACAGCTGTGGGGCCGAACGGCGAGCGTCAAAGCACTTGGTTTCTCTCCAGTAGTCGGTCTTTATTGACTAAATTGTAACATGACGACCTATGTGACTTTGGCAGGACATTTTAGCGCCTAGTTTTGAGCTAGTGGGCTACGATTTGAAACAAACGATCGGTGGGAATCCAGCTTTCAGGGGAGTCCTCCCCCGAATCTCTGGACGGTTGTGGGGCCGAACGGTGAGCGTCAAAGCACTCAGTTTCTCTCCAGTCGTAGGCCTTTATTGACTAAATTGTAACATGACGACCTATGTGACTTTGGCAGGACTTTTTAGTGCCTACTTTTGAACTAGTGGGCTAAGTTTTGAAACAAACGATCGGTGGGAATCCAGCTTTCAGGGGAGGCCTCCCCTGAGTCTCTGGACGGCTGTGGGGCTGAGCGGTGATCGTTAAAGCACTCAGTTTCGGTCCAGTGATAGGCCTTTATTGACTAAATTGTAACATGACGACCTATGTGATTTTGGCAGGACTTTTTAGCGCTTACGTTTGAACTAGTGGGCTAAGATTTAAAACAAACGATCGGTGGTAATCCAGCTTTCAGGGGAGGCCTCCCCCGAGTCTCTGGACGGCTGTGGGGCCGAGCGGCGAGCGTTAAAGCACTCAGTTTCGCTCGAGTACCATGACGACCGATTTGACTTCGGCACGACTTTAGGTCGCTTAATTTCAGCCTAGCGGGCTAGGAATTCACACAGACAAGCCTTGGGAATCCAGCTTTCAAGGGATGCCTCTTCCAAGCCTCTCGGAGCTCGTGGGGCCGAACGGCGAGCGTCGAAGCACTCGATTTCGCTCCAGTAGTAGGCCTTTATTGACTAAATTGTAACATGACAACCTATGTGACTTTGGCAGGACTTTTTAGCGCTTACGTTTGAGCTAGTGCGCTAAGATTTGAAACAAACGATCGGTGGGAATCCAGCTTTCAGGGGAGGCCTCCCCCGAGTCTCTGGACAGCTGTGGGGCCGAACGGCGAGCGTCGAAGCACTCGTTTTCGCTCCAGTAGTGGGCCTTTATTGACTAAATTGTAACATGACAACGTATGTGACTTTGGCAGGACTTATTGGCGCTTACTTTTCACCTAGTGCGCTAAGATTTGAAACAAACGATCGGTGGGAATCCAGCTTTCAGCGGAGTCCTCCCCCGAGTATCTGGACGGCTGTGGGGCCGAGCGGCGAACGTTAAAGCACTCAGTTTCGGTCCACTAGTGGGCCTTTATTGACTAAATTGTAACATGACAACGTATGTGATTTTGGCAGGACTTCTTAGCGCCTACTTTTCAGCTACTGGGCTAAGATTTGAAACAAACGATCGGTGGGAATCCAGCTTTCAGGGGAGGCCTCTTCCAAGCCTCTCGGACGTCGTGGGGCCGAACGGCGAGCGTCAAAGCACTCGGTTTCGCTCCAGTAGGAGGCCTTTATTGACTAAATTGTAACATGACAACCTATGTGACTTTGGCAGGACGTTTTAGCGCTTACTTCTGACCCAGTGTGCTAAGATTTGAAATAAACGATCGGTGGGAATCCAGCTTTCAGGGGAGTCCTCCCCCGAGTCTCTGGACGGCTGTGGGGCCGAGCGGCGAGCGTTAAAGCACTCAGTTTCGCTCGAGTACCATGACGACCGATTTGACTTCGGCACGACTTTAGGTCGCTTAATTTCAGCCTAGCGGGCTAGGAATTCACACAGACAATCCTTGGGGATCCAGCTTTCAGGGGAGGCCACTTCCAAGCCTCTCAGAAGTCGTGGGGCCTATCGGCGAGCGTCAAAGCACTCGGTTTCGCTCCAGTAGTAGGCCTTTATTGACTAAATTGTAACATGACGACCTATGTGACTTTGGCAAGACCTTTTAGCGCTCACTTTTGAGCTAGTGGGCTAAGATTTGAAACAAAAGATCGGTGGGAATACAGCTTTCAGGGGAGGCCTCCCCCGAGTCTCTGGACAGCTGTGGGGCCGAACGGCGAGCGTCAAAGCACTTGGTTTCTCTCCAGTAGTCGGTCTTTATTGACTAAATTGTAACATGACGACCTATGTGACTTTGGCAGGACATTTTAGCGCCTAGTTTTGAGCTAGTGGGCTACGATTTGAAACAAACGATCGGTGGGAATCCAGCTTTCAGGGGAGTCCTCCCCCGAATCTCTGGACGGTTGTGGGGCCGAACGGTGAGCGTCAAAGCACTCAGTTTCTCTCCAGTCGTAGGCCTTTATTGACTAAATTGTAACATGACGACCTATGTGACTTTGGCAGGACTTTTTAGTGCCTACTTTTGAACTAGTGGGCTAAGTTTTGAAACAAACGATCGGTGGGAATCCAGCTTTCAGGGGAGGCCTCCCCTGAGTCTCTGGACGGCTGTGGGGCTGAGCGGTGATCGTTAAAGCACTCAGTTTCGGTCCAGTGATAGGCCTTTATTGACTAAATTGTAACATGACGACCTATGTGATTTTGGCAGGACTTTTTAGCGCTTACGTTTGAACTAGTGGGCTAAGATTTAAAACAAACGATCGGTGGTAATCCAGCTTTCAGGGGAGGCCTCCCCCGAGTCTCTGGACGGCTGTGGGGCCGAGCGGCGAGCGTTAAAGCACTCAGTTTCGCTCGAGTACCATGACGACCGATTTGACTTCGGCACGACTTTAGGTCGCTTAATTTCAGCCTAGCGGGCTAGGAATTCACACAGACAAGCCTTGGGAATCCAGCTTTCAAGGGATGCCTCTTCCAAGCCTCTCGGAGCTCGTGGGGCCGAACGGCGAGCGTCGAAGCACTCGATTTCGCTCCAGTAGTAGGCCTTTATTGACTAAATTGTAACATGACAACCTATGTGACTTTGGCAGGACTTTTTAGCGCTTACGTTTGAGCTAGTGCGCTAAGATTTGAAACAAACGATGGGTGGGAATCCAGCTTTCAGGTTAGTCCTCCCCCGAGTCTCTGGACGGCTGTGTGGCCGAGCGGCGACCGTTAAAGCACTCAGTTTCGCTCGAGTACCATGACGACCAATTTGACTTCGGCACGACTTTAGGTCGCTTAATTTCAGCCTAGCGGGCTAGGAATTCACACAGACAAGCCTTGGGAATGCAGCTTTCAGGGGAGGCCGCTTCCAAGCCTCTCGGAGGTCATGGGGCCGAACGGCGACCGTCAAAGCACTCGGTTTCGCTCCAGCAGTAGGCCTTTATTGACTAAATTGTAACATGACAACCTATGTGACTTTTGCAGGACTTTTTAGCGCCTACTTTTCAGCTACTGGGCTAAGATTTGAAACAAACGATCGGTGGGAATCCAGCTTTCAGGGGAGGCCTCTTCCAAGCCTCTCGGACGTCGTGGGGCCGAACGGCGAGCGTCAAAGCACTCGGTTTCGCTCCAGTAGGAGGCCTTTATTGACTAAATTGTAACATGACGACCTATGTGAATTTGGCAGGACTTTTTAGTGCCTACTTTTGAACTAGTGGGCTAAGTTTTGAAACAAACGATCGGTGGGAATCCAGCTTTCAGGGGAGGCCTCCCCTGAGTCTCTGGACGGCTGTGGGGCTGAGCGGTGATCGTTAAAGCACTCAGTTTCGGTCCAGTGATAGGCCTTTATTGACTAAATTGTAACATGACGACCTATGTGATTTTGGCAGGACTTTTTAGCGCTTACGTTTGAACTAGTGGGCTAAGATTTAAAACAAACGATCGGTGGGAATCCAGCTTTCAGGGGAGGCCTCTCCCGAGTCTCTGGACGGCTGTGGGGCCGAGCGGCGAGCGTTAAAGCACTCAGTTTCGCTCGAGTACCATGACGACCGATTTGACTTCGGCACGACTTTAGGTCGCTTAATTTCAGCCTAGCGGGCTAGGAATTCACACAGACAAGCCTTGGGAATCCAGCTTTCAAGGGATGCCTCTTCCAAGCCTCTCGGAGCTCGTGGGGCCGAACGGCGAGCGTCGAAGCACTCGATTTCGCTCCAGTAGTAGGCCTTTATTGACTAAATTGTAACATGACAACCTATGTGACTTTGGCAGGACTTTTTAGCGCTTACGTTTGAGCTAGTGCGCTAAGATTTGAAACAAACGATGGGTGGGAATCCAGCTTTCAGGTTAGTCCTCCCCCGAGTCTCTGGACGGCTGTGTGGCCGACCGGCGACCGTTAAAGCACTCAGTTTCGCTCGAGTACCATGACGACCAATTTGACTTCGGCTCGACTTTAGGTCGCTTAATTTCAGCCTAGCGGGCTAGGAATTCACACAGACAAGCCTTGGGAATGCAGCTTTCAGGGGAGGCCGCTTCCAAGCCTCTCGGAGGTCATGGGGCCGAACGGCGACCGTCAAAGCACTCGGTTTCGCTCCAGCAGTAGGCCTTTATTGACTAAATTGTAACATGACAACCTATGTGACTTTTGCAGGACTTTTTAGCGCTTACTTTTGAGCTAGTGGGCTAAGATTTGAAACAAACGATCGGTGGGAATCCAGCTTTCAGGGGAGGCCTCCACCGAGTCTCTGGACGGCTGTGGGGGCGAACGGCGAGCGTCAAAGCACTGTTTCTCTCCAGTAGTTGGCCTTTATTGACTAAATTGTAACAACGACCTATGTGATTTTGGCAGGACTTTTTAGCGCCTACTTTTCAGCTACTGGGCTAAGCTTTGAAATAAACGATCGGTGGGAATCCAGCTTTCAGGGGAGGCCTCTTTCAAGCCTCTCAGAGGTTGTGGGGCCGAGCGGCGAGCGTCAAAGCACTCGGTTTCGCTCCGGTAGTAGGCCTTTATTGACTAAATTGTAACATGACGACCTATGTGATTTTGGCAGGACTTTTTAGCGCCTACTTTTCAGCTACTGGGCTAAAATTTGAAACAAACGATCGGTGGGAATCCAGCTTTCAGGGGAGGCCTCCCCCGAATCTCTGGACGGTTGTGGGGCCGAACGGTGAGCGTCAAAGCACTCGGTTTCTCTCCAGTAGTAGGCCTTTATTGAGTAAATTGTAACCTGACGACCTATGTGATTTTGGGAGGACCTTTTAGCGCCTACTTTTCAGCTACTGGGCTAAGATTTGAAACAAACGATCGGTGGGAATCCAGCTTTCGGGGGAGGCCTCCCCCGAGTCTCTGGACGGCTGTGGTGGCCGAGCAGCGAGCGTTAAAGCACTTGGTTTCGCTCGAGTACCATGACGACCGATTTGACTTCGGCACGACTTTAGGTCGCTTAAGTTCAGCCTAGCGGGCTAGGAATTCACACAGACAAGCCTTGGGAATCCAGCTTTCAAGGGGAGGCACTCTTCCAAGCCTCTCAGGAGGTCGTGGGGCCTAATCGGCGAGCGTCAAAGCACTCGGTTTCGCTCCAGTAGTAGGCCTGTTATTGACTAAATTGTAACATGACGACCTATGTGACTTTGGCAAGGACTTTTTAGCGCTTACTTTTGAGCTAGTGGGCTAAGATTTGAAACAAACGATCGGTGGGAATCCAGCTTTCAGGGGAGGCCTCCCCTGAAGTCTCTGGACGGCTGTGGGGCTGAGCGGTGAGCGTTAAAGCACTCAGTTTCGGTCCAGTGATAGGCCTTTATTGACTAAATTGTAACATGACGACCTATGTGATTTTGGCAGGACTTTTTAGCGCTTACGTTTGAAGCTAGTGGGCTAAGATTTAAAACAAACGATCGGTGGGAATCCAGCTTTCAGGGGAGGCCTCTCCCGAGTCTCTGGACGGCTGTGGGGCCGAGCGGCGAGCGTTAAAGCACTCAGTTTCGCTCGAGTACCATGACGACCGATTTGACTTCGGCACGACTTTAGGTCGCTTAATTTCAGCCTAGCGGGCTAGGAATTCACACAGACAAGCCTTGGGAATCCAGCTTTCAAGGGATGCCTCTTCCAAGCCTCTCGGAGCTCGTGGGGCCGAACGGCGAGCGTCGAAGCACTCTGTTTCGCTCCAGTAGTAACCCTTTATTGACTAAATTGTAACATCACAACCTATGTGATTTTGGCAGGACTTTTTTGAGCCTACTTTTCAGCTACTGGGCTAAGCTTTGAAATAAACGATCGGTGGGAATCCAGCTTTCAGGGGAGGCCTCTTTCAAGCCTCTCAGAGGTTGTGGGGCCGAGCGGCGAGCGTCAAAGCACTCGGTTTCGCTCCGGTAGTAGGCCTTTATTGACTAAATTGTAACATGACGACCTATGTGATTTTGGCAGGACTTTTTAGCGCCTACTTTTCAGCTACTGGGCTAAGATTTGAAACAAACGATCGGTGGGAATGCAGCTTTCAGGGGAGGCCTCTTCCAAGCCTCTCGGAGGTCATGGGGCCGAACGGCGACCGTCAAAGCACTCGGTTTCGCTCCAGCAGTAGGCCCTTATTGACTAAATTGTAACATGACAACCTATGTGACTTTGGCAGGACTTTTTAGCGCTTACTTTTGAGCTAGTGGGCTAAGATTTGAAACAAACGATTGGTGGGAATCCAGCTTTCAGGGGAGGCCTCCACCGAGTCTCTGGACGGCTGTGGGGGCGAACGGCGAGCGTCAAAGCACTGTTTCTCTCCAGTAGTTGGCCTTTATTGAGCTAAATTGTAACAACGACCTATGTGATTTTGGCAGGACTTTTTAGCGCCTACTTTTCAGCTACTGGGCTAAGCTTTGAAATAAACGATCGGTGGGAATCCAGCTTTCAGGGGAGGCCTCTTTCAAGCCTCTCAGAGGTTGTGGGGCCGAGCGGCGAGCGTCAAAGCACTCGGTTTCGCTCCGGTAGTAGGCCTTTATTGACTAAATTGTAACATGACGACCTATGTGATTTTGGCAGGACTTTTTAGCGCCTACTTTTCAGCTACTGGGCTAAGATTTGAAACAAACGATCGGTGGGAATCCAGCTTTCAGGGGAGGCCTCCCCCGAATCTCTGGACGGTTGTGGGGCCGAACGGTGAGCGTCAAAGCACTCGGTTTCTCTCCAGTAGTAGGCCTTTATTGAGTAAATTGTAACCTGACGACCTATGTGATTTTGGGAGGACCTTTTAGCGCCTACTTTTCAGCTACTGGGCTAAGATTTGAAACAAACGATCGGTGGGAATCCAGCTTTCGGGGGAGGCCTCCCCCGAGTCTCTGGACGGCTGTGGTGGCCGAGCAGCGAGCGTTAAAGCACTTGGTTTCGCTCGAGTACCATGACGACCGATTTGACTTCGGCACGACTTTAGGTCGCTTAAGTTCAGCCTAGCGGGCTAGGAATTCACACAGACAATCCTTGGGAATCCAGCTTTCAGGGGAGGCAACTTCCAAGCCTCTCAGAGGTCGTGGGGCCTATCGGCGAGCGTCAAAGCACTCGGTTTCGCTCCAGTAGTAGGCCTTTATTGACTAAATTGTAACATGACGACCTATGTGACTTTGGCAAGACTTTTTAGCGTTTACTTTTGAGCTAGTGGGCTAAGATTTGAAACAAACGATCGGTGGGAATCCAGCTTTCAGGGGAGGCCTCCCCCGAGTCTCTGGACGGCTGTGGGGACGAACGGCGAGCGTCAAAGCACTCGGTTTCTCTCCAGTAGTAGGCCTTTATTGAGTAAATTGTAACCTGACGACCTATGTGATTTTGGCAGGACCTTTTAGCGCCTACTTTTCAGCTACTGGGCTAAGATTTGAAACAAACGATCGGTGGGAATCCAGCTTTCGGGGGAGGCCTCCCCGAGTCTCTGGACGGCTGTGGGGCCGAGCGGCGAGCGTTAAAGCTCTCAGTTTCGCTCAAGTAATAGGCCTTTATTGACTCAATTGTAACATGACGACCTATGTGATTTTGGCAGGACTTTTTAGCGCTTACGTTTGAGCTAGTGGGCTAAGATTTAAAACAAACGATCGGTGGGAATCCAACTTTCAGGGGAGGCCTTCCCCGAGTATCTGGACGGCTGTGGTGGCCGAGCAGCGAGCGTTAAAGCACTTGGTTTCGCTCGAGTACCATGACGACTGATTTGACTTCGGCACGACTTTAGGTCGCTTAATTTCTACCTAGCGGGCTAGGAATTTACACAAACAACCCTTGGGAATCCAGCTTTCAAGGGACGCCTCTTCCAAGCCTCTCGGAGGTTGTGGGGCCGAACGGCGAGCATTAAAGCACTCAGTTCCGGTCCAGTAGGAGGCCTTTATTGACTAAATTGTAACATGACGACCTCTGTGATTTTGGCAGGACATTTTATCGCTTACTTTTGAGTTAGTGGGCTAAGATTTGAAACACATTATCGGTGGGAATCCAGCTTTCAGGGGAGTCCTCCCCCGAGTTTCTGAACGGCTGTGGGGCCGAGCGGCGAGCGTTAAAGCACTCAGTTTCGCTCGAGTACCATGACGACCGATTTGACTTCGGCACGACTTTAGGTCGCTTAATTTCAGCCTAGCGGGCTAGGAATTCACACAGACAATCCTTGGGAATCCAGCTTTCAGGGGAGGCCTCTTCCAAGCCTCTCGGAGGTCGTGGGGCCGAACGGCGAGCGTCATAGCATTCGGTTTCTCTACAGTAGTAGGACTTTATTGACTAAATTGTAACATGACGACCTATGTGACTTTGGTAAGGACTTTTTAGCGCCTACTTTTGAGCTAGTGGGCTAAGATTTGAAACAAACGATCGGTGGGAATCCAGCTTTCAGGGGAGGCCACCCCGAGTGTCTGGACGGCTGTGGGTCCGAGCGGCGAGCGTTAAAGCACTCAGTTTCGGTCCAGTAGGAGGCCTTTATTGGCTAAATTGTAACATGACGACCTATGTGATTTTGGCAGGACTTCTTAGCGCCTACTTTTCAGCTACTGGGCTAAGATTTGAAACAAACGATCGGTCGGAATCCAGCTTTCAGGGGAGGCCTCTTCCAAGCCTCTCAGGAGGTCGTGGGGCCGAACGGCGAGCGTCAAAGCACTCGGTTTCGCTCCAGTAAGAGGCCTTTATTGTCTAAATTGTAACATGACAACCTATGTGACTTTGGCAGGACGTTTTAGCGCTTACTTTTGACCTAGTGTGCTAAGATTTGAAACAAACGATCGGTGGGAATCCAGCTTTCAGGGGAGTCCTCCCCCGAGTCTCTGGACGGCTGTGGGGCCGAGCGGCGAGCGTTAAAGCACTCAGTTTCGCTCGAGTACCATGACGACCGATTTGACTTCGGCACGACTTTAGGTCGCTTAATTTCAGCATAGCGGGCTAGGAATTCACACAGACAATCCATGGGAATCCAGCTTTCAGGGGAGTCCTCCCCCGAGTCTCTGGACGGCTGTGGGGCCGAGCGGCGAGCGTTAAAGCACTCAGTTTCGGTCCAGTAGGAGGCCTTTATTGGCTAAATTGTAACATGACGACCTATGTGATTTTGGCAGGACTTCTTAGCGCCTACTTTTCAGCTACTGGGCTAAGATTTTAAACAAACGATCGGTGGGAATCCAGCTTTCAGGGGAGGCCTCTTCCAAGCCTCTCGGAGCTTGTGGGGCCGAACGGCGAGCGTCGAAGCACTCGGTTTCGGTCCAGTAGGAGGCCTTTGTTGACTAAATTGTAACATGACGACCTATGTGATTTTGGCAAGACTTTTTAGCGCTTACGTTTGAGCTAGTGGGCTAAGATTTAAAACAAACGATCAGTGGGAATCCACCTTTAAGGGGAGGCCACTTCCAAGCCTCTCAGAGGTCGTGGGGCCGAACGGCGTGCGTCAAAGCACTCAGTTTCGCTCCAGTAGTAGGCCTTTATTGACTAAATTGTAACATGACGACCGATGTGATTTTGGCAGGACTTTTTAGCGCTTACTTTTGAGCTAGTGAGCTAAGATTTGAAACAAACGATCGGTGGGAATCCAGCTTTCAGGGGAGGCCTCCCCTGAGTCTCTGGACGGCTATGGGGCCGAGCGGCGAGCGTTAAAGCACTTGGTTTCTCTCCAGTAGTAGGCCTTTATTGACTAAATTGTAACATGACGACTTATGTGATTTTGGCAGGACTTTTTAGCGCTTACTTTTGACCTAGTGCGCTAAGATTTGAAACAAACGATCGGTGGGAATCCAGCTTTCAGGGGAGTCCTCCCCCGAGTCTCTGGACGGCTGTGGGGCCGAGCGGCGAGCGTTAAAGCACTCTGTTTCGCTCCAGTAGTAGGCCTTTATTGACTAAATTGTAACATGACGACCTATGTGATTTTGGCAGGACTTTTTAGCGCTTACTTTTGACCTAGTTCGCTAAGATTTGAAACAAACGATCGGTGGGAATCCAGCTTTCAGGGGAGTCCTCCCCCGAGTCTCTGGACGGCTGTGGGGCCGAGCGGCGAGCGTTAAAGCACTCAGTTTCGCTCGAGTACCATGACGACCGATTTGACTTCGGCACGACTTTAGGTCGCTTAA
>NW_026904232.1:0-63136 GCF_024500275.1 Phycodurus eques | reverse complement strand
TAAATTCTTTTGCTTTTTAGAGTAAAACTCTCCCCTTTATACTAGTTACAGGCAGTGGTTTGAATCCCAAAGCTTTGGTTGGAGTTTTACAAACATTTGCTGTTTGTATTGCTTAAAAATGCTCCCCAGCTCCCTCTGCTGTACACTTTTTTTTTTGAAACTCATAACTTCACAAAGGATGCTTTCAGAGTACATTCTCTTGCTTTTTAGAGTAAAACTCTCCCCGTTATACTAGTTACAGGCGGTGGTTTGAATCCCAAAGCTTTGGTTGGAGTTTTACACACATTTGCAGTTTTTATTGCTTAAAAATGCTTCCCAGCTCCCACTGCTGTACACTTTTTTTTATTGTAACTCATAACTTCACAAAGGATGCTTTCCCAGTAAATTCACTTGCTTTTTAGAGTAAAACTCTACCCTTTATACTTGTTACAGGCAGTGGTTTGAATCCCAAAGCTTTGGTTGGAGTTTTACACACATTTGCAGTTTTTATTGCTTAAAAATGCTTCCCAGCGCCTGCTGTACACTTTTATTTATTTTGACTCATAACTTCACAAAGGATGCTTTCCCAGTAAAGTCTCTTGTTTTTTGGAGTATAACTCTCCCTGTTATACTAGTTACAGGCAGTGGTTTGAATCCCAAAGCTTTGGTTGGAGTTTTACACACATTTGCTGTTTTTATTGCTTAGAAATGCTTCCCAGCGCCTGCTGTACACTTTTTTTATTTTGACTCATAACTTCACAAAGGATGCTTTCCCAGTAAAGTCTCTTGTTTTTTGGAGTATAACTCTCCCCGTTATACTACTTACAGGCAGTGGTTTGAATCCCAAAGCTTTGTTTGGAGTTTTACACACATTTGCAGTTTTTATTGCTTAAAAATGCTTCCCAGCTCCCTCTGCTGTACACTTTTTTTATTGTAACTCATAACTTCACAAAGGATGGTTTCCCAGTACTTTTTTTGATTTTTAGAATAAAACTCTCCCCTTTATACTAGTTACAGGCAGTGGTTTGAATCCCAAAGCTTTGGTTGGAGTTTTACAAACTTTTGCAGTTTTTATTGCTGAAACTTTTTCATTTTGACTCATAACTTCACAAAGGATGCTTGCCAAGTAAATTGTCTTGCATTTTCGAGTAAAACTCTCCCCTTTATACTATTTACAGGCAGTTGTTTGAATCCCAAAGCTTTGGTTGGAGTTTTACACATATTTGCAGTTTTTTTTGCTTAAAAATGCTTCCCAGCTCCATCTGCTGTACACCTTTTTTTATTGTAACTCATAACTTCACAAAGGATGCTTTCCCAGTAAATTCTGTTGCTTTTTAGAGTAAAACTCTCCCCTTTATACTAGTTACAGGCAGTGGTTTGAATCCCAAAGCTTTGGTTGGAGTTTTACAAACATTTGCAGTTTTTATTGCTTAAAAATGCTTCCCAGCTCCCTCTGATGTACACTTTTTTTATTGTAACTCATAACTTCACAAAGGATTGTTTCCCAGTAAATGTTCTTGCTTTTTAGAATAAAACTCTCCCCGTTATACTAGTTACAGGCAGTGGTTTGAATCCCAAAGCTTTGGTTGGAGTTTTACAAACATTTGCAGTTTTTATTGCTGAAACGTTTTCATTTTGACTCATAACTTCACAAAGGATGCTTTCCAAGTAAATTCTCTTGCATATAAGAGTAAAACTCTCCCCTTTATACTAGTTACAGGCAGTGGTTTGAATCCCAAAGCTTTGGTTGGAGTTTTACACACATTTGCAGTTTTTATTGCTTAAAAATGCTTCCCAGCTCCCTCTGCTGTACACCTTTTTTTTATTGTAACTCATAACTTAACAAAGGATGCTTTCCCAGTAAATTTTCTTGCTTTTTAGAGTAAAACTCTCCCCTTTATACTAGTTACAGGCAGTGGTTTGAATCCCAAAGCTTTGGTTGGAGTTTTACAAACATTTGCCGTTTTTATTGCTTAAAAATGCTTCCCAGCTCCCTCTGATGTACATTTTTTTTTATTGTAACTCATAACTTCACAAAGGATTATTTCCCAGTAAATTTTCTTGCTTTTTAGAATAAAACTCTCCCCTTTATACTAGTTACAGGCAGTGGTTTGAATCCCAAAGCTTTGGTTGGAGTTTTACAAACAATTGCAGTTTTTATTGCTGAAACGTTTTCATTTTGACTCATAACTTCACAAAGGATGCTTTCCCAGTAAATTTTCTTGCTTTTTAGAATAAAACTCTCCCCTTTATACTAGTTACAGGCAGTGGTTTGAATCCCAAAGCTTTGGTTGGAGTTTAACAAACATTTGCTGTTTTTATTGCTGAAAAATGCTTCCCAGCGCCTGCTGTACACTTTTTTTATTTTGACTCATAACTTCACAAAGGATGCTTTCCATGTAAATTCTCTTGCATTTTCAAGTAAAACACTCCCCTTTATACTGGTTACAGGCAGTGGTTTGAATCCCAAAGCTTTGTTTGGAGTTTTACACACATTTGCTGTTTTTATTGCTTAAAAATGCTTCCCAGCGCCTGCTGTAGAATTTTATTTATTTTGACTCATAACTTCACAAAGGATGCTTTCCCAGTAAAGATTCTTGTTTTTTATAGTATAACTCTCCCCTTTATACGAGTTACAGGCAGTGGTTTGAATCCCAAAGCTTTGGTTGGAGTTTGACACACATTTGCTGTTTTTATTGCTTAAAAATGCTTCCCAGCGCCTGCTGTACACTTTTTTTATTTTGACTCATAACTTCACAAAGGATGCTTTCCAAGTAAATTCTCTTGCATTTTAGAGTAAAACTCTCCCCTTTATACTAGTTACAGGCAGTGGTTTGAATCCCAAAGCTTTGGTTTGAGTTTTACACACATTTGCTGTTTTTATGACTTAAAAATGCTCCCAAGCTCCCTCTGCTGTACACTTTTTTTTATTGTAACTCATAACTTCACAAAGGAGGCTTTCCCAGTAAATTCGCTTGCTTTTTAGAGTAAAACCCTCCCCTTTATACTAGTTACAGGCAGTGGTTTGAATCCCAAAGCTTTGGTTGGAGTTTAACAAACATTTGCTGTTTTTATTGCTGAAAAATGCTTCCCAGCGCCTGCTGTACACTTTTTTTATTGTAACTCATAACTTCACAAAGGATGCTTTCCAAGTAAATTCTCTTGCATTTTCAAGTAAAACACTCCCCTTTATACTGGTTACAGGCAGTGGTTTGAATCCCAAAGCTTTGGTTGGAGTTTTACAAACATTTGCAGTTTTTATTGCTGAAACGTTTTCATTTTGACTCATAACTTCACAAAGGATGCTTTCCAAGTAAATTCTCTTGCATATAAGAGTAAAACTCTCCCCTTTATACTAGTTACAGGCAGTGGTTTGAATCCCAAAGCTTTGGTTGGAGTTTTACACACATTTGCAGTTTTTATTGCTTAAAAATGCTTCCCAGCTCCCTCTGCTGTACACCTTTTTTTATTGTAACTCATAACTTAACAAAGGATGCTTTCCCAGTAAATTTTCTTGCTTTTTAGAGTAAAACTCTCCCCTTTATACTAGTTACAGGCAGTGGTTTGAATCCCAAAGCTTTGGTTGGAGTTTTACAAACATTTGCCGTTTTTATTGCTTAAAAATGCTTCCCAGCTCCCTCTGATGTACATTTTTTTTTATTGTAACTCATAACTTCACAAAGGATTGTTTCCCAGTAAATTTTCTTGCTTTTTAGAATAAAACTCTCCCCTTTATACTAGTTACAGGCAGTGGTTTGAATCCCAAAGCTTTGGTTGGAGTTTTACAAACAATTGCAGTTTTTATTGCTGAAACGTTTTCATTTTGACTCATAACTTCACAAAGGATGCTTTCCCAGTAAATTTTCTTGCTTTTTAGAATAAAACTCTCCCCTTTATACTAGTTACAGGCAGTGGTTTGAATCCCAAAGCTTTGGTTGGAGTTTAACAAACATTTGCTGTTTTTATTGCTGAAAAATGCTTCCCAGCGCCTGCTGTACACTTTTTTTATTTTGACTCATAACTTCACAAAGGATGCTTTCCAAGTAAATTCTCTTGCATTTTCAAGTAAAACACTCCCCTTTATACTGGTTACAGGCAGTGGTTTGAATCCCAAAGCTTTGTTTGGAGTTTTACACACATTTGCTGTTTTTATTGCTTAAAAATGCTTCCCAGCGCCTGCTGTAGAATTTTATTTATTTTGACTCATAACTTCACAAAGGATGCTTTCCCAGTAAAGTCTCTTGTTTTTTATAGTATAACTCTCCCCTTTATACGAGTTACAGGCAGTGGTTTGAATCCCAAAGCTTTGGTTGGAGTTTGACACACATTTGCTGTTTTTATTGCTTAAAAATGCTTCCCAGCGCCTGCTGTACACTTTTTTTATTTTGACTCATAACTTCACAAAGGATGCTTTCCAAGTAAATTCTCTTGCATTTTAGAGTAAAACTCTCCCCTTTATACTAGTTACAGGCAGTGGTTTGAATCCCAAAGCTTTGGTTTGAGTTTTACACACATTTGCTGTTTTTATGACTTAAAAATGCTCCCAAGCTCCCTCTGCTGTACACTTTTTTTTATTGTAACTCATAACTTCACAAAGGAGGCTTTCCCAGTAAATTCGCTTGCTTTTTAGAGTAAAACCCTCCCCTTTATACTAGTTACAGGCAGTGGTTTGAATCCCAAAGCTTTGGTTGGAGTTTAACAAACATTTGCTGTTTTTATTGCTGAAAAATGCTTCCCAGCGCCTGCTGTACACTTTTTTTATTGTAACTCATAACTTCACAAAGGATGCTTTCCAAGTAAATTCTCTTGCATTTTCAAGTAAAACACTCCCCTTTATACTGGTTACAGGCAGTGGTTTGAATCCCAAAGCTTTGTTTGGAGTTTTACACACATTTGCTGTTTTTATTGCTTAAAAATGCTTCCCAGCGCCTGCTGTAGAATTTTATTTATTTTGACTCATAACTTCACAAAGGATGCTTTCCCAGTAAAGTCTCTTGTTTTTTATAGTATAACTCTCCCCTTTATACGAGTTACAGGCAGTGGTTTGAATCCCAAAGCTTTGGTTGGAGTTTGACACACATTTGCTGTTTTTATTGCTTAAAAATGCTTCCCAGCGCCTGCTGTACACTTTTTTTATTTTGACTCATAACTTCACAAAGGATGCTTTCCAAGTAAATTCTCTTGCATTTTAGAGTAAAACTCTCCCCTTTATACTAGTTACAGGCAGTGGTTTGAATCCCAAAGCTTTGGTTTGAGTTTTACACACATTTGCTGTTTTTATGACTTAAAAATGCTCCCAAGCTCCCTCTGCTGTACACTTTTTTTTATTGTAACTCATAACTTCACAAAGGAGGCTTTCCCAGTAAATTCGCTTGCTTTTTAGAGTAAAACCCTCCCCTTTATACTAGTTACAGGCAGTGGTTTGAATCCCAAAGCTTTGGTTGGAGTTTAACAAACATTTGCTGTTTTTATTGCTGAAAAATGCTTCCCAGCGCCTGCTGTACACTTTTTTTATTGTAACTCATAACTTCACAAAGGATGCTTTCCAAGTAAATTCTCTTGCATTTTCAAGTAAAACACTCCCCTTTATACTGGTTACAGGCAGTGGTTTGAATCCCAAAGCTTTGGTTGGAGTTTTACAAACATTTGCAGTTTTTATTGCTGAAACGTTTTCATTTTGACTCATAACTTCACAAAGGATGCTTTCCAAGTAAATTCTCTTGCATATAAGAGTAAAACTCTCCCCTTTATACTAGTTACAGGCAGTGGTTTGAATCCCAAAGCTTTGGTTGGAGTTTTACACACATTTGCAGTTTTTATTGCTTAAAAATGCTTCCCAGCTCCCTCTGCTGTACACCTTTTTTTATTGTAACTCATAACTTAACAAAGGATGCTTTCCCAGTAAATTTTCTTGCTTTTTAGAGTAAAACTCTCCCCTTTATACTAGTTACAGGCAGTGGTTTGAATCCCAAAGCTTTGGTTGGAGTTTTACAAACATTTGCCGTTTTTATTGCTTAAAAATGCTTCCCAGCTCCCTCTGATGTACATTTTTTTTTATTGTAACTCATAACTTCACAAAGGATTGTTTCCCAGTAAATTTTCTTGCTTTTTAGAATAAAACTCTCCCCTTTATACTAGTTACAGGCAGTGGTTTGAATCCCAAAGCTTTGGTTGGAGTTTTACAAACAATTGCAGTTTTTATTGCTGAAACGTTTTCATTTTGACTCATAACTTCACAAAGGATGCTTTCCCAGTAAATTTTCTTGCTTTTTAGAATAAAACTCTCCCCTTTATACTAGTTACAGGCAGTGGTTTGAATCCCAAAGCTTTGGTTGGAGTTTAACAAACATTTGCTGTTTTTATTGCTGAAAAATGCTTCCCAGCGCCTGCTGTACACTTTTTTTATTTTGACTCATAACTTCACAAAGGATGCTTTCCAAGTAAATTCTCTTGCATTTTCAAGTAAAACACTCCCCTTTATACTGGTTACAGGCAGTGGTTTGAATCCCAAAGCTTTGTTTGGAGTTTTACACACATTTGCTGTTTTTATTGCTTAAAAATGCTTCCCAGCGCCTGCTGTAGAATTTTATTTATTTTGACTCATAACTTCACAAAGGATGCTTTCCCAGTAAAGTCTCTTGTTTTTTATAGTATAACTCTCCCCTTTATACGAGTTACAGGCAGTGGTTTGAATCCCAAAGCTTTGGTTGGAGTTTGACACACATTTGCTGTTTTTATTGCTTAAAAATGCTTCCCAGCGCCTGCTGTACACTTTTTTTATTTTGACTCATAACTTCACAAAGGATGCTTTCCAAGTAAATTCTCTTGCATTTTAGAGTAAAACTCTCCCCTTTATACTAGTTACAGGCAGTGGTTTGAATCCCAAAGCTTTGGTTTGAGTTTTACACACATTTGCTGTTTTTATGACTTAAAAATGCTCCCAAGCTCCCTCTGCTGTACACTTTTTTTTATTGTAACTCATAACTTCACAAAGGAGGCTTTCCCAGTAAATTCGCTTGCTTTTTAGAGTAAAACCCTCCCCTTTATACTAGTTACAGGCAGTGGTTTGAATCCCAAAGCTTTGGTTGGAGTTTAACAAACATTTGCTGTTTTTATTGCTGAAAAATGCTTCCCAGCGCCTGCTGTACACTTTTTTTATTGTAACTCATAACTTCACAAAGGATGCTTTCCAAGTAAATTCTCTTGCATTTTCAAGTAAAACACTCCCCTTTATACTGGTTACAGGCAGTGGTTTGAATCCCAAAGCTTTGTTTGGAGTTTTACACACATTTGCTGTTTTTATTGCTTAAAAATGCTTCCCAGCGCCTGCTGTAGAATTTTATTTATTTTGACTCATAACTTCACAAAGGATGCTTTCCCAGTAAAGTCTCTTGTTTTTTATAGTATAACTCTCCCCTTTATACGAGTTACAGGCAGTGGTTTGAATCCCAAAGCTTTGGTTGGAGTTTGACACACATTTGCTGTTTTTATTGCTTAAAAATGCTTCCCAGCGCCTGCTGTACACTTTTTTTATTTTGACTCATAACTTCACAAAGGATGCTTTCCAAGTAAATTCTCTTGCATTTTAGAGTAAAACTCTCCCCTTTATACTAGTTACAGGCAGTGGTTTGAATCCCAAAGCTTTGGTTTGAGTTTTACACACATTTGCTGTTTTTATGACTTAAAAATGCTCCCAAGCTCCCTCTGCTGTACACTTTTTTTTATTGTAACTCATAACTTCACAAAGGAGGCTTTCCCAGTAAATTCGCTTGCTTTTTAGAGTAAAACCCTCCCCTTTATACTAGTTACAGGCAGTGGTTTGAATCCCAAAGCTTTGGTTGGAGTTTAACAAACATTTGCTGTTTTTATTGCTGAAAAATGCTTCCCAGCGCCTGCTGTACACTTTTTTTATTGTAACTCATAACTTCACAAAGATGCTTTCCCAGTAAATTCTCTTGCTTTTTAGAGTAAAACTCTCCCCTTTATACTAGTTACAGGCAGTGGTTTGAATCCCAAAGCTTTGGTTGGACTTTTACACACATTTGCAGTTTTTATTGCTTAAAAATGCTTCCCAGCGCCTACTGTACACTTTTTTTTTTTTTGACTCATAACTTCACATAGGATGCTTTCCAAGTAAATTCTCTTGCATTTAAGAGTAAAACTCTCCCCTTTATACTAGTTACAGGCAGTGGTTTGAATCCCAAAGCTTTGGTTGGAGTTTTACACACATTTGCAGTTTTTATTGCTTAAAAATGCTTCCCAGCTCCCTCTGCTGTACACTTTTTTTTATTGTAACTCATAACTTCACAAAGGAGGCTTTCCCAGTAAATTCGCTTGCTTTTTAGAGTAAAACTCTCCCCTTTATACTAGTTACAGGGAGTGGTTTGAATCCCAAAGCTTTGGTTGGAGTTTTACAAACATTTGCTGTTTTTATTGCTGAAAAATGCTCCCCAACTCCCTCTGCTGTACACTTTTGTTATTGAAACTCATAACTTCACAAAGGATGCTTTCAGAGTACATTCTCTTGCTTTTTAGAGTAAAACTCTCCCCTTTATACTACTTACAGGCAGTGGTTTGAATCCCAAAGCTTTGGTTGGAGTTTTACACACATTTGCTGTTTTTATTGCTTAGAAATGCTTCCCAGCACCTGCTGTACACGTTTTTTATTTTGACTCATAACTTCACAAAGGATGCTTTCCAAGTAAATTCTCTTGCATTTTAGAGTAAAACTCTCCCCTTTATACTAGTTACAGGCAGTGGTTTGAATTCCAAAGCTCTGGTTGGAGTTTGACACACATTTGAAGTTTTTATTGCTTAAAAACGCTTCCCAGCTCCCTCTGCTGTACACTTTTTTTATTGTAACTCATAACTTCACAAAGGATGGTTTCCCAGTAATTTTTTTGCTTTTTAGAATAAAACTCTCCCCTTTATACCAGTTACAGGCAGTGGTTTGAATCCCAAAGCTTTGGTTGGAGTTTTACAAACTTTTGCAGTTTTTATTGCTGAAACTTTTTCATTTTGACTCATAACTTCACAAAGGATGCTTTCCCAGTAAATTCTCTTGCCTTTTCGAGTAGAACTCTCCCCTTTATACTAGTTACAGGCAGTGGTTTGAATCCCAAAGCTCTGGTTGGAGTTTGACACACATTTGCTGTTTTTATTGCTTAGAAATGCTTCGCATCGCCTGCTGTACACCTTTTTATTTTCACTTATAACTTCACAAAGGATGCTTTCCCAGTAAATTTTCTTGCTTTTTAGAATAAAACTCTCCCCTTTATACTAGTTACAGGCAGTGGTTTGAATCCCAAAGCTTTGGTTGGAGTTTTACACACATTTGCAGTTTTTATTGCTCAAAAATGCTTCCCAGCTCCCTCTGCTGTACACTTTTTTTTATTGTAGCTCATAACTTCACAAAGGATGCTTTCCCAGTAAATTCTCTTGCTTTTTACAGTAAAACACTCCCCTTTATACTGGTTACAGGCAGTGGTTTGAATCCCAAAGCTTTGTTTGGAGTTTTACACACATTTGCTGTTTTTATTGCTTAAAAATGCTTCCCAGCGCCTGCTGTAGAATTTTATTTATTTTGACTCATAACTTCACAAAGGATGCTTTCCCAGTAAAGTCTCTTGTTTTTTATAGTATAACTCTCCCCTTTATACGAGTTACAGGCAGTGGTTTGAATCCCAAAGCTTTGGTTGGAGTTTGACACACATTTGCTGTTTTTATTGCTTAAAAATGCTTCCCAGCGCCTGCTGTACACTTTTTTTATTTTGACTCATAACTTCACAAAGGATGCTTTCCAAGTAAATTCTCTTGCATTTTAGAGTAAAACTCTCCCCTTTATACTAGTTACAGGCAGTGGTTTGAATCCCAAAGCTTTGGTTTGAGTTTTACACACATTTGCTGTTTTTATGTCTTAAAAATGCTCCCAAGCTCCCTCTGCTGTACACTTTTTTTATTGTAACTCATAACTTCACAAAGATGCTTTCCCAGTAAATTCTCTTGCTTTTTAGAGTAAAACTCTCCCCTTTATACTAGTTACAGGCAGTGGTTTGAATCCCAAAGCTTTGGTTGGACTTTTACACACATTTGCAGTTTTTATTGCTTAAAAATGCTTCCCAGCGCCTACTGTACACTTTTTTTTTTTTACTCATAACTTCACATAGGATGCTTTCCAAGTAAATTCTCTTGCATTTAAGAGTAAAACTCTCCCCTTTATACTAGTTACAGGCAGTGGTTTGAATCCCAAAGCTTTGGTTGGAGTTTTACACACATTTGCAGTTTTTATTGCTTAAAAATGCTTCCCAGCACCTGCTGTACACTTTTTTTATTTTAACTCATAACTTCACAAAGGTTGCTTTCCCAGTAAATTCTCTTGCCTTTTCGAGTAGAACTCTCCCCTTTATACTAGTTACAGGCACTGGTTTGAATCCCAAAGCTTTGGTTGGAGTTTGACACACATTTGCTGTTTTTATTGCTTAAAAATGTTTCGCAGCGCATGCTGTAAACTTTTTTTATTTTCACTTTTAAATTCACAAAGGATGCTTTCCCAGTAAAGTCTCTTGCTTTTTAGAGTAAAAGTCTCCCCTTTATCCGAGTTACAAGCAGTGGTTTGAATCCCAAAGCTTTGGTTGGACTTTTACACACATTTGCAGTTTTTATTGCTCAAAAATGCTTCCCAGCTCCCTCTGCTGTACACTTTTTTTTATTGTAGCTCATAACTTCACAAAGGATGCTTTCCCAGTAAATTCTCTTGCTTTTTACAGTAAAACACTCCCCTTTATACTGGTTACAGGCAGTGGTTTGAATCCCAAAGCTTTGTTTGGAGTTTTACACACATTTGCTGTTTTTATTGCTTAAAAATGCTTCCCAGCGCCTGCTGTAGAATTTTATTTATTTTGACTCATAACTTCACAAAGGATGCTTTCCCAGTAAAGTCTCTTGTTTTTTATAGTATAACTCTCCCCTTTATACGAGTTACAGGCAGTGGTTTGAATCCCAAAGCTTTGGTTGGAGTTTGACACACATTTGCTGTTTTTATTGCTTAAAAATGCTTCCCAGCGCCTGCTGTACACTTTTTTTATTTTGACTCATAACTTCACAAAGGATGCTTTCCAAGTAAATTCTCTTGCATTTTAGAGTAAAACTCTCCCCTTTATACTAGTTACAGGCAGTGGTTTGAATCCCAAAGCTTTGGTTTGAGTTTTACACACATTTGCTGTTTTTATGTCTTAAAAATGCTCCCAAGCTCCCTCTGCTGTACACTTTTTTTATTGTAACTCATAACTTCACAAAGATGCTTTCCCAGTAAATTCTCTTGCTTTTTAGAGTAAAACTCTCCCCTTTATACTAGTTACAGGCAGTGGTTTGAATCCCAAAGCTTTGGTTGGACTTTTACACACATTTGCAGTTTTTATTGCTTAAAAATGCTTCCCAGCGCCTACTGTACACTTTTTTTTTTTTACTCATAACTTCACATAGGATGCTTTCCAAGTAAATTCTCTTGCATTTAAGAGTAAAACTCTCCCCTTTATACTAGTTACAGGCAGTGGTTTGAATCCCAAAGCTTTGGTTGGAGTTTTACACACATTTGCAGTTTTTATTGCTTAAAAATGCTTCCCAGCACCTGCTGTACACTTTTTTTATTTTAACTCATAACTTCACAAAGGTTGCTTTCCCAGTAAATTCTCTTGCCTTTTCGAGTAGAACTCTCCCCTTTATACTAGTTACAGGCACTGGTTTGAATCCCAAAGCTTTGGTTGGAGTTTGACACACATTTGCTGTTTTTATTGCTTAAAAATGTTTCGCAGCGCATGCTGTAAACTTTTTTTATTTTCACTTTTAAATTCACAAAGGATGCTTTCCCAGTAAAGTCTCTTGCTTTTTAGAGTAAAAGTCTCCCCTTTATCCGAGTTACAAGCAGTGGTTTGAATCCCAAAGCTTTGGTTGGACTTTTACACACATTTGCAGTTTTTATTGCTTAAAAATGCTTCCCAGCGCCTGACGTTCACTTTTTTTATTTTGACTCATAACTTCACAAAGGATGCTTTCCCAGTAAATTCTCTTGCATTTTTGAGAAAAACTCTCCCCTTTATACTTGTTACAGGCAGTGGTTTGAATCCCAAAACCTTGGTTGGAGTTTTACACACATTTGATGTTTTTATTGCTTAAAAATGCTTCCCAACGCCTGCTGTATACTTTTTTTATTTTGACTGATAACTTCACAAAGGATGCTTTCCAAGTAAATTCGCTTGCATTTTAGAGTAAAAACTCTCCCCTTTCTACTAGTTACAGGCAGTGGTTTGAATCCCAAAGCTTTGGTTGCAGTTTAACACACATTTGCAGTTTTTATTGCTTAAAAATGCTTTCCAGCTCCCTCTGCTGTACACTTCTTTTATTGTAACTCAAAGCTTCACAAAAGATGCTTTCCCAGTAAATTATCTTGCTTTTGAGAATAAAACTCTCCCCTTCATAATAGTTACAGGCAGTTGTTTGAATCCCAAAGCTTTGGTTGGAGTTTTACACACATTTGCAGTTTTTATTGCTGAAAAATGCTTCCCAGCGCCTGCTGTACACTTTTTTTGTTTTCACTCATGACTTGACAAAGGATGCTTTCCCAGTAAAATTTCTTGCTTTTTATAGTAAAACTCCCCCCTTTATACTAGTTACAGGCAGTGGTTTGAATCCCAAAGCTTTGGTTGGAGTTTTACACACATTTGCAGTTTTTATTGCTTAAAAATGCTTCCCAGCGCCTGCTGTACACTTTTTTTAATTTTGACTCATAACTTAACAAAGGATGCTTTCCAAGTAAAGTCTCTTGTTTTTTGGAGTACATCTCTCCCCTTTATACTCGTTACAGGCAGTGGTTTGAATCCCAAAGCTTTGGTTGGAGTTTTACACACATTTGCAGTTTTTATCGCTGAAAAATCCTTCCCAGTGCCTGCTGTACACATTTTTTATTTTGACTCATAACTTAACAAAGGATGCTTTCCCAGTAAATTCTCTTGCTTTTTAGAGTATAACTCTCCCCTTGATACTAGTTACAGGCAGTGGTTTGAATCCCAAAGCTTTGGTTGGAGTTTTACACACATTTGCCGTTTTTATTGCTTAAAAATGCTTCCCAGCTCCCTCTGCTGTACACTTTTTTTTATTGTAACTCATAACTTCACAAAGGATGCTTTCCCAGTAAATTCTCTTGCATTTTCAAGTAAAACTCTCCCCTTTATACTAGTTACAGGCAGTGGTTTGAATCCCAAAACTTTGGTTGGAATTTTACACACATTTGCTGTTTTTATTGCTTAAAAATGCTTCCCAGCGCCTGCTGTACACTTTTTTTTTTGTAACTCATAACTTCACAAAGGATGCTTTCCCAGTAAATTCTCTCGCTTTTTAGAGTAAAACTCTCCCCTTTATACTAGTTACAGGCAGTGGTTTGAATCCCAAAGCTTTGGTTGGAGTTTTACACACATTTGCTGTTTTTATTGCTATAAAATGCTCCCCAGCTCCATCTGCTGTCCACTTTTTTTTATTGTAACTCATAACTTCACAAAGGAAGCTTTCCCAGTAAAGTCTCTTGTTTTTTGGAGTATAACTCTCCCCGTTATACTAGTTACGGGCAGTGGTTTGAATCCCAAAGCTTTGGTTGGAGTTTTACACACATTTGCAGTTTTTATTGCTGAAAAATGCTTCCCAGCGCCTGCTGTACACTTATTTTATTTTGACTCATAACTTCACAAAGGATGCTTTCCCAGTACATTCTCTTGCTTTTTATAGTTAAACTCTCCCCTTTATACTAGTTACAGGCAGTGGTTTGAATCCCAAAGCTTTGGTTGGAGTTTTACAAACATTTGCAGTTTTTATTGCTTCAAAATGCTTCCCAGCGCCACTGTA
Source organism: Phycodurus eques (assembly GCF_024500275.1). Classification (NCBI taxonomy): domain Eukaryota; kingdom Metazoa; phylum Chordata; class Actinopteri; order Syngnathiformes; family Syngnathidae; genus Phycodurus; species Phycodurus eques. The sequence goes on along the minus strand of NW_026904232.1, from coordinate 49,267 downwards.
GACTTTTTTTATTTTGACTCATAACTTCACAAATGATGCTTTCCCAGTAAAGTCTCTTGTTTTTTATAGTATAACTCTCCCCTTTATACGAGTTACAGGCAGTGGTTTGAATCCCAAAGCTTTGGTTGGAGTTTGACACACATTTGCTGTTTTTATTGCTAAAAAATGCTTCCCAGCGCCTGCTGTACACTTTTTTTATTTTGACTCATAACTTCACAAAGGATGCTTTCCAAGTAAATTCTCTTGCATTTTAGAGTAAAACTCTCCCCTTTATACTAGTTACAGGCAGTGGTTTGAATCCCAAAGCTTTGGTTTGAGTTTTACACACATTTGCTGTTTTTATGTCTTAAAAATGCTCCCAAGCTCCCTCTGCTGTACACTTTTTTTATTGTAACTCATAACTTCACAAAGATGCTTTCCCAGTAAATTCTCTTGCTTTTTAGAGTAAAACTCTCCCCTTTATACTGGTTACAGGCAGTGGTTTGAATCCCAAAGCTTTGGTTGGACTTTTACACACATTTGCAGTTTTTATTGCTTAAAAATGCTTCCCAGCGCCTACTGTACACTTTTTTTTTTTTACTCATAACTTCACATAGGATGCTTTCCAAGTAAATTCTCTTGCATTTAAGAGTAAAACTCTCCCCTTTATACTAGTTACAGGCAGTGGTTTGAATCCCAAAGCTTTGGTTGGAGTTTTACACACATTTGCAGTTTTTATTGCTTAAAAATGCTTCCCAGCACCTGCTGTACACTTTTTTTATTTTAACTCATAACTTCACAAAGGATGCTTTCCCAGTAAATTCTCTTGCCTTTTCGAGTAGAACTCTCCCCTTTATACTAGTTACAGGCACTGGTTTGAATCCCAAAGCTTTGGTTGGAGTTTGACACACATTTGCTGTTTTTATTGCTTAAAAATGTTTCGCAGCGCATGCTGTACACTTTTTTTATTTTCACTTTTAAATTCACAAAGGATGCTTTCCCAGTAAAGTCTCTTGCTTTTTAGAGTAAAAGTCTCCCCTTTATCCGAGTTACAAGCAGTGGTTTGAATCCCAAAGCTTTGGTTGGACTTTTACACACATTTGCAGTTTTTATTGCTTAAAAATGCTTCCCAGCGCCTGACGTTCACTTTTTTTATTTTGACTCATAACTTCACAAAGGATGCTTTCCCAGTAAATTCTCTTGCATTTTGGAGAACAACTCTCCCCTTTATACTTGTTACAGGCAGTGGTTTGAATCCCAAAACCTTGGTTGGAGTTTTACACACATTTGATGTTTTTATTGCTTAAAAATGCTTCCCAACGCCTGCTGTATACTTTTTTTATTTTGACTGATAACTTCACAAAGGATGCTTTCCAAGTAAATTCGCTTGCATTTTAGAGTAAAAACTCTCCCCTTTATACTAGTTACAGGCAGTGGTTTGAATCCCAAAGCTTTGGTTGCAGTTTAACACACATTTGCAGTTTTTATTGCTTAAAAATGCTTTCCAGCTCCCTCTGCTGTACACTTCTTTTATTGTAATTCAAAGCTTCACAAAAGATGCTTTCCCAGTAAATTATCTTGCTTTTGAGAATAAAACTCTCCCCTTCATAATAGTTACAGGCAGTTGTTTGAATCCCAAAGCTTTGGTTGGAGTTTTACACACATTTGCAGTTTTTATTGCTGAAAAATGCTTCCCAGCGCCTGCTGTACACTTTTTTTGTTTTCACTCATGACTTGACAAAGGATGCTTTCCCAGTAAAATTTCTTGCTTTTTAGAGTATAACTCTCCCCTTGATACTAGTTACAGGCAGTGGTTTGAATCCCAAAGCTTTGGTTGGAGTTTTACACACATTTGCCGTTTTTATTGCTTAAAAATGCTTCCCAGCTCCCTCTGCTGTACACTTTTTTTTATTGTAACTCATAACTTCACAAAGGATGCTTTCCCAGTAAATTCTCTTGCATTTTCAAGTAAAACTCTCCCCTTTATACTAGTTACAGGCAGTGGTTTGAATCCCAAAACTTTGGTTGGAATTTTACACACATTTGCTGTTTTTATTGCTTAAAAATGCTTCCCAGCGCCTGCTGTACACTTTTTTTTTTGTAACTCATAACTTCACAAAGGATGCTTTCCCAGTAAATTCTCTCGCTTTTTAGAGTAAAACTCTCCCCTTTATACTAGTTACAGGCAGTGGTTTGAATCCCAAAGCTTTGGTTGGAGTTTTACACACATTTGCTGTTTTTATTGCTATAAAATGCTCCCCAGCTCCATCTGCTGTCCACTTTTTTTTATTGTAACTCATAACTTCACAAAGGAAGCTTTCCCAGTAAAGTCTCTTGTTTTTTGGAGTATAACTCTCCCCGTTATACTAGTTACGGGCAGTGGTTTGAATCCCAAGCTTTGGTTGGAGTTTTACACACATTTGCAGTTTTTATTGCTGAAAAATGCTTCCCAGCGCCTGCTGTACACTTATTTTATTTTGACTCATAACTTCACAAAGGATGCTTTCCCAGTACATTCTCTTGCTTTTTATAGTTAAACTCTCCCCTTTATACTAGTTACAGGCAGTGGTTTGAATCCCAAAGCTTTGGTTGGAGTTTTACAAACATTTGCAGTTTTTATTGCTTCAAAATGCTTCCCAGCGCCACTGTAGACTTTTTTTATTTTGACTCATAACTTCACAAATGATGCTTTCCCAGTAAAGTCTCTTGTTTTTTATAGTATAACTCTCCCCTTTATACGAGTTACAGGCAGTGGTTTGAATCCCAAAGCTTTGGTTGGAGTTTGACACACATTTGCTGTTTTTATTGCTTAAAAATGCTTCCCAGCGCCTGCTGTACACTTTTTTTATTTTGACTCATAACTTCACAAAGGATGCTTTCCAAGTAAATTCTCTTGCATTTTAGAGTAAAACTCTCCCCTTTATACTAGTTACAGGCAGTGGTTTGAATCCCAAAGCTTTGGTTTGAGTTTTACACACATTTGCTGTTTTTATGTCTTAAAAATGCTCCCAAGCTCCCTCTGCTGTACACTTTTTTTATTGTAACTCATAACTTCACAAAGATGCTTTCCCAGTAAATTCTCTTGCTTTTTAGAGTAAAACTCTCCCCTTTATACTAGTTACAGGCAGTGGTTTGAATCCCAAAGCTTTGGTTGGACTTTTACACACATTTGCAGTTTTTATTGCTTAAAAATGCTTCCCAGCGCCTACTGTACACTTTTTTTTTTTTTACTCATAACTTCACATAGGATGCTTTCCAAGTAAATTCTCTTGCATTTAAGCGTAAAACTCTCCCCTTTATACTAGTTACAGGCAGTGGTTTGAATCCCAAAGCTTTGGTTGGAGTTTTACACACATTTGCAGTTTTTATTGCTTAAAAATGCTTCCCAGCACCTGCTGTACACTTTTTTTATTTTAACTCATAACTTCACAAAGGATGCTTTCCCAGTAAATTCTCTTGCCTTTTCGAGTAGAACTCTCCCCTTTATACTAGTTACAGGCACTGGTTTGAATCCCAAAGCTTTGGTTGGAGTTTGACACACATTTGCTGTTTTTATTGCTTAAAAATGTTTCGCAGCGCATGCTGTACACTTTTTTTATTTTCACTTTTAAATTCACAAAGGATGCTTTCCCAGTAAAGTCTCTTGCTTTTTAGAGTAAACGTCTCCCCTTTATCCGAGTTACAAGCAGTGGTTTGAATCCCAAAGCTTTGGTTGGACTTTTACACACATTTGCAGTTTTTATTGCTTAAAAATGCTTCCCAGCGCCTGACGTTCACTTTTTTTATTTTGACTCATAACTTCACAAAGGATGCTTTCCCAGTAAATTCTCTTGCATTTTGGAGAAAAACTCTCCCCTTTATACTTGTTACAGGCAGTGGTTTGAATCCCAAAACCTTGGTTGGAGTTTTACACACATTTGATGTTTTTATTGCTTAAAAATGCTTCCCAACGCCTGCTGTATACTTTTTTTATTTTGACTGATGACTTCACAAAGGATGCTTTCCAAGTAAATTCGCTTGCATTTTAGAGTAAAAACTCTCCCCTTTAAACTAGTTACAGGCGGTGGTTTGAATCCCAAAGCTTTGGTTGCAGTTTAACACACATTTGCAGTTTTTATTGCTTAAAAATGCTTTCCAGCTCCCTCTGCTGTACACTTCTTTTATTGTAACTCAAAGCTTCACAAAGGATGCTTTCCCAGTAAATTATCTTGCTTTTGAGAATAAAACTCTCCCCTTCATAATAGTTACAGGCAGTTGTTTGAATCCCAAAGCTTTGGTTGGAGTTTTACACACATTTGCAGTTTTTATTGCTGAAAAATGCTTCCCAGCGCCTGCTGTACACTTTTTTTGTTTTCACTCATGACTTGACAAAGGATGCTTTCCCAGTAAAATGTCTTGCTTTTTATAGTAAAACTCCCCCCTTTATACTAGTTACAGGCAGTGGTTTGAATCCCAAAGCTTTGGTTGGAGTTTTACACACATTTGCAGTTTTTATCGCTGAAAAATCCTTCCCAGTGCCTGCTGTACACATTTTTTATTTTGACTCATAACTTAACAAAGGATGCTTTCCCAGTAAATTCTCTTGCTTTTTAGAGTATAACTCTCCCCTTGATACTAGTTACAGGCAGTGGTTTGAATCCCAAAGCTTTGGTTGGAGTTTTACACACATTTGCCGTTTTTATTGCTTAAAAATGCTTCCCAGCTCCCTCTGCTGTACACTTTTTTTTATTGTAACTCATAACTTCACAAAGGATGCTTTCCCAGTAAATTCTCTTGCATTTTCAAGTAAAACTCTCCCCTTTATACTAGTTACAGGCAGTGGTTTGAATCCCAAAACTTTGGTTGGAGTTTTACACACATTTGCAGTTTTTATTGCTTAAAAATGCTTCCCAGCGCCTGCTGTACACTTTTTTTAATTTTGACTCATAACTTCACAAAGGATGCTTTCCAAGTAAAGTCTCTTGTTTTTTGGAGTACATCTCTCCCCTTTATACTCGTTACAGGCAGTGGTTTGAATCCCAAAACCTTGGTTGGAGTTTGACACACATTTGCTGTTTTTATTGCTTAAAAATGCTTCCCAGCGCCTGCTGTATACTTTTTTTATTTTGACTGATAACTTCACAAAGGATGCTTTCCAAGTAAATTCGCTTGCATTTTAGAGTAAAAACTCTCCCCTTTATACTAGTTACAGGCAGTGGTTTGAATCCCAAAGCTTTGGTTGCAGTTTAACACACATTTGCAGTTTTTATTGCTTAAAAATGCTTTCCAGCTCCCTCTGCTGTACACTTCTTTTATTGTAACTCAAAGCTTCACAAAAGATGCTTTCCCAGTAAATTATCTTGCTTTTGAGAATAAAACTCTCCCCTTCATAATAGTTACAGGCAGTTGTTTGAATCCCAAAGCTTTGGTTGGAGTTTTACACACATTTGCAGTTTTTATTGCTGAAAAATGCTTCCCAGCGCCTGCTGTACAATTTTTTTGTTTTCACTCATGACTTGACAAAGGATGCTTTCCCAGTAAAATTTCTTGCTTTTTATAGTAAAACTCCCCCCTTTATACTAGTTACAGGCAGTGGTTTGAATCCCAAAGCTTTGGTTGGAGTTTTACACACATTTGCAGTTTTTATTGCTTAAAAATGCTTCCCAGCGCCTGCTGTACACTTTTTTTAATTTTGACTCATAACTTCACAAAGGATGCTTTCCAAGTAAAGTCTCTTGTTTTTTGGAGTACATCTCTCCCCTTTATACTCGTTACAGGCAGTGGTTTGAATCCCAAAGCTTTGGTTGGAGTTTTACACACATTTGCAGTTTTTATCGCTGAAAAATCCTTCCCAGTGCCTGCTGTACACATTTTTTATTTTGACTCATAACTTAACAAAGGATGCTTTCCCAGTAAATTCTCTTGCATTTTCAAGTAAAACTCTCCCCTTTATACTAGTTACAGGCAGTGGTTTGAATCCCAAAACTTTGGTTGGAATTTTACACACATTTGCTGTTTTTATTGCTTAAAAATGCTTCCCAGCGCCTGCTGTACACTTTTTTTTTTTGTAACTCATAACTTCACAAAGGATGCTTTCCCAGTAAATTCTCTCGCTTTTTAGAGTAAAACTCTCCCCTTTATACTAGTTACAGGCAGTGGTTTGAATCCCAAAACCTTGGTTGGAGTTTTACACACATTTGATGTTTTTATTGCTTAAAAATGCTTCCCAACGCCTGCTGTATACTTTTTTTATTTTGACTGATAACTTCACAAAGGATGCTTTCCAAGTAAATTCGCTTGCATTTTAGAGTAAAAACTCTCCCCTTTATACTAGTTACAGGCAGTGGTTTGAATCCCAAAGCTTTGGTTGCAGTTTAACACACATTTGCAGTTTTTATTGCTTAAAAATGCTTTCCAGCTCCCTCTGCTGTACACTTCTTTTATTGTAACTCAAAGCTTCACAAAGGATGCTTTCCCAGTAAATTATCTTGCTTTTGAGAATAAAACTCTCCCCTTCATAATAGTTACAGGCAGTTGTTTGAATCCCAAAGCTTTGGTTGGAGTTTTACACACATTTGCAGTTTTTATTGCTGAAAAATGCTTCCCAGCGCCTGCTGTACACTTTTTTTGTTTTCACTCATGACTTGACAAAGGATGCTTTCCCAGTAAAATTTCTTGCTTTTTATAGTAAAACTCCCCCCTTTATACTAGTTACAGGCAGTGGTTTGAATCCCAAAGCTTTGGTTGGAGTTTTACACACATTTGCAGTTTTTATTGCTTAAAAATGCTTCCCAGCGCCTGCTGTACACTTTTTTTTAATTTTGACTCATAACTTCACAAAGGATGCTTTCCAAGTAAAGTCTCTTGTTTTTTGGAGTACATCTCTCCCCTTTATACTCGTTACAGGCAGTGGTTTGAATCCCAAAGCTTTGGTTGGAGTTTTACACACATTTGCAGTTTTTATCGCTGAAAAATCCTTCCCAGTGCCTGCTGTACACATTTTTTATTTTGACTCATAACTTAACAAAGGATGCTTTCCCAGTAAATTCTCTTGCATTTTCAAGTAAAACTCTCCCCTTTATACTAGTTACAGGCAGTGGTTTGAATCCCAAAACTTTGGTTGGAATTTTACACACATTTGCTGTTTTTATTGCTTAAAAATGCTTCCCAGCGCCTGCTGTACACTTTTTTTTTTGTAACTCATAACTTCACAAAGGATGCTTTCCCAATAAATTCTCTCGCTTTTTAGAGTAAAACTCTCCCCTTTATACTAGTTACAGGCAGTGGTTTGAATCCCAAAACCTTGGTTGGAGTTTTACACACATTTGATGTTTTTATTGCTTAAAAATGCTTCCCAACGCCTGCTGTATACTTTTTTTATTTTGACTGATAACTTCACAAAGGATGCTTTCCAAGTAAATTCGCTTGCATTTTAGAGTAAAAACTCTCCCCTTTATACTAGTTACAGGCAGTGGTTTGAATCCCAAAGCTTTGGTTGCAGTTTAACACACATTTGCAGTTTTTATTGCTTAAAAATGCTTTCCAGCTCCCTCTGCTGTACACTTCTTTTATTGTAACTCAAAGCTTCACAAAGGATGCTTTCCCAGTAAATTATCTTGCTTTTGAGAATAAAACTCTCCCCTTCATAATAGTTACAGGCAGTTGTTTGAATCCCAAAGCTTTGGTTGGAGTTTTACACACATTTGCAGTTTTTATTGCTGAAAAATGCTTCCCAGCGCCTGCTGTACACTTTTTTTGTTTTCACTCATGACTTGACAAAGGATGCTTTCCCAGTAAAATTTCTTGCTTTTTATAGTAAAACTCCCCCCTTTATACTAGTTACAGGCAGTGGTTTGAATCCCAAAGCTTTGGTTGGAGTTTTACACACATTTGCAGTTTTTATTGCTTAAAAATGCTTCCCAGCGCCTGCTGTACACTTTTTTTAATTTTGACTCATAACTTCACAAAGGATGCTTTCCAAGTAAAGTCTCTTGTTTTTTGGAGTACATCTCTCCCCTTTATACTCGTTACAGGCAGTGGTTTGAATCCCAAAGCTTTGGTTGGAGTTTTACACACATTTGCAGTTTTTATCGCTGAAAAATCCTTCCCAGTGCCTGCTGTACACATTTTTTATTTTGACTCATAACTTAACAAAGGATGCTTTCCCAGTAAATTCTCTTGCTTTTTAGAGTATAACTCTCCCCTTGATACTAGTTACAGGCAGTGGTTTGAATCCCAAAGCTTTGGTTGGAGTTTTACACACATTTGCCGTTTTTATTGCTTAAAAATGCTTCCCAGCTCCCTCTGCTGTACACTTTTTTTTATTGTAACTCATAAATTCACAAAGGATGCTTTCCCAGTAAATTCTCTTGCATTTTCAAGTAAAACTCTCCCCTTTATACTAGTTACAGGCAGTGGTTTGAATCCCAAAACTTTGGTTGGAATTTTACACACATTTGCTGTTTTTATTGCTTAAAAATGCTTCCCAGCGCCTGCTGTACACTTTTTTTTTTGTAACTCATAACTTCACAAAGGATGCTTTCCCAGTAAATTCTCTCGCTTTTTAGAGTAAAACTCTCCCCTTTATACTAGTTACAGGCAGTGGTTTGAATCCCAAAGCTTTGGTTGGAGTTTTACACACATTTGCTGTTTTTATTGCTATAAAATGCTCCCCAGCTCCATCTGCTGTCCACTTTTTTTTATTGTAACTCATAACTTCACAAAGGAAGCTTTCCCAGTAAAGTCTCTTGTTTTTTGGAGTATAACTCTCCCCGTTATACTAGTTACGGGCAGTGGTTTGAATCCCAAAGCTTTGGTTGGAGTTTTACACACATTTGCAGTTTTTATTGCTGAAAAATGCTTCCCAGCGCCTGCTGTACACTTATTTTATTTTGACTCATAACTTCACAAAGGATGCTTTCCCAGTACATTCTCTTGCTTTTTATAGTTAAACTCTCCCCTTTATACTAGTTACAGGCAGTGGTTTGAATCCCAAAGCTTTGGTTGGAGTTTTACAAACATTTGCAGTTTTTATTGCTTCAAAATGCTTCCCAGCGCCACTGTAGACTTTTTTTATTTTGACTCATAACTTCACAAAGGATGCTTTCCCAGTAAATTCTCTTGCCTTTTCGAGTAGAACTCTCCCCTTTATACTAGTTACAGGCACTGGTTTGAATCCCAAAGCTTTGGTTGGAGTTTGACACACATTTGCTGTTTTTATTGCTTAAAAATGTTTCGCAGCGCATGCTGTACACTTTTTTCATTTTCACTTTTAAATTCACAAAGGATGCTTTCCCAGTAAAGTCTCTTGCTTTTTAGAGTAAAAGTCTCCCCTTTATCCGAGTTACAAGCAGTGGTTTGAATCCCAAAGCTTTGGTTGGAGTTTTACACACATTTGCTGTTTTTATTGCTTTAAAATGCTTCCCAGCTCCCTCTGCTGTACACTTTTTTTATTGTAACTCATAACTTCACAAAGGATGCTTTCCAAGTAAATTCTCTTGCTTTGTCGAGTATAACTCTCCTCTTTATACTAGTTACAGGCAGTGGTTCTAATCCCAAAGCATTGGTTGTAGTTTTACACACATTTGCAGTTTTTATTGCTTAAAAATGCTTCCCAGCGCCTGACGTTCACTTTTTTTATTTTGACTCATAACTTCACAAAGGATGCTTTCCCAGTAAATTCTCTTGCATTTTGGAGAAAAACTCTCCCCTTTATACTTGTTACAGGCAGTGGTTTGAATCCCAAAACCTTGGTTGGAGTTTTACACACATTTGATGTTTTTATTGCTTAAAAATGCTTCCCAGCGCCTGACGTTCATTTTTTTTTATTTTGACTCATAACTTCACAAAGGATGCTTTCCCAGTAAATTCTCTTGCTTTTTAGAGTAAAACTCTCCCCTTTATACTAGTTACAGGCAGTGGTTTGAATCCCAAAGCTTTGGTTGGACTTTTACACACATTTGCAGTTTTTATTGCTTAAAAATGCTTCCCAGCGCCTACTGTACACTTTTTTTTTTTTACTCATAACTTCACATAGGATGCTTTCCAAGTAAATTCTCTTGCATTTAAGAGTAAAACTCTCCCCTTTATACTAGTTACAGGCAGTGGTTTGAATCCCAAAGCTTTGGTTGGAGTTTTACACACATTTGCAATTTTTATTGCTTAAAAATGCTTCCCAGCACCTGCTGTACACTTTTTTTATTTTAACTCATAACTTCACAAAGGATGCTTTCCCAGTAAATTCTCTTGCCTTTTCGAGTAGAACTCTCCCCTTTATACTAGTTACAGGCACTGGTTTGAATCCCAAAGCTTTGGTTGGAGTTTGACACACATTTGCTGTTTTTATTGCTTAAAAATGTTTCGCAGCGCATTAATGTACACTTTTTTTATTTTCACTTTTAAATTCACAAAGGATGCTTTCCCAGTAAAGTCTCTTGCTTTTTAGAATAAAAGTCTCCCCTTTATCCGAGTTACAAGCAGTGGTTTGAATCCCAAAGCTTTGGTTGGAGTTTTACACACATTTGCTGTTTTTATTGCTTTAAAATGCTTCCCAGCTCCCTCTGCTGTACACTTTTTTTATTGTAACTCATAACTTCACAAAGGATGCTTTCCAAGTAAATTCTCTTGCTTTGTCGAGTATAACTCTCCTCTTTATACTAGTTACAGGCAGTGGTTCTAATCCCAAAGCTTTGGTTGTAGTTTTACACACATTTGCAGTTTTTATTGCTTAAAAATGCTTCCCAGCGCCTGCTGTACACTTTTTTTGTTTTCACTCATGACTTGACAAAGGATGCTTTCCCAGTAAAATTTCTTGCTTTTTATAGTAAAACTCCCCCCTTTATACTAGTTACAGGCAGTGGTTTGAATCCCAAAGCTTTGGTTGGAGTTTTACACACATTTGCAGTTTTTATTGCTTAAAAATGCTTCCCAGCGCCTGCTGTACACTTTTTTTAATTTTGACTCATAACTTCACAAAGGATGCTTTCCAAGTAAAGTCTCTTGTTTTTTGGAGTACATCTCTCCCCTTTATACTCGTTACAGGCAGTGGTTTGAATCCCAAAACCTTGGTTGGAGTTTGACACACATTTGCTGTTTTTATTGCTTAAAAATGCTTCCCAGCGCCTGCTGTATACTTTTTTTATTTTGACTGATAACTTCACAAAGGATGCTTTCCAAGTAAATTCGCTTGCATTTTAGAGTAAAAACTCTCCCCTTTATACTAGTTACAGGCAGTGGTTTGAATCCCAAAGCTTTGGTTGCAGTTTAACACACATTTGCAGTTTTTATTGCTTAAAAATGCTTTCCAGCTCCCTCTGCTGTACACTTCTTTTATTGTAACTCAAAGCTTCACAAAAGATGCTTTCCCAGTAAATTATCTTGCTTTTGAGAATAAAACTCTCCCCTTCATAATAGTTACAGGCAGTTGTTTGAATCCCAAAGCTTTGGTTGGAGTTTTACACACATTTGCAGTTTTTATTGCTGAAAAATGCTTCCCAGCGCCTGCTGTACACTTTTTTTGTTTTCACTCATGACTTGACAAAGGATGCTTTCCCAGTAAAATTTCTTGCTTTTTATAGTAAAACTCCCCCCTTTATACTAGTTACAGGCAGTGGTTTGAATCCCAAAGCTTTGGTTGGAGTTTTACACACATTTGCAGTTTTTATTGCTTAAAAATGCTTCCCAGCGCCTGCTGTACACTTTTTTTAATTTTGACTCATAACTTCACAAAGGATGCTTTCCAAGTAAAGTCTCTTGTTTTTTGGAGTACATCTCTCCCCTTTATACTCGTTACAGGCAGTGGTTTGAATCCCAAAGCTTTGGTTGGAGTTTTACACACATTTGCAGTTTTTATCGCTGAAAAATCCTTCCCAGTGCCTGCTGTACACATTTTTTATTTTGACTCATAACTTAACAAAGGATGCTTTCCCAGTAAATTCTCTTGCATTTTCAAGTAAAACTCTCCCCTTTATACTAGTTACAGGCAGTGGTTTGAATCCCAAAACTTTGGTTGGAATTTTACACACATTTGCTGTTTTTATTGCTTAAAAATGCTTCCCAGCGCCTGCTGTACACTTTTTTTTTGTAACTCATAACTTCACAAAGGATGCTTTCCCAGTAAATTCTCTCGCTTTTTAGAGTAAAACTCTCCCCTTTATACTAGTTACAGGCAGTGGTTTGAATCCCAAAACCTTGGTTGGAGTTTTACACACATTTGATGTTTTTATTGCTTAAAAATGCTTCCCAACGCCTGCTGTATACTTTTTTTATTTTGACTGATAACTTCACAAAGGATGCTTTCCAAGTAAATTCGCTTGCATTTTAGAGTAAAAACTCTCCCCTTTATACTAGTTACAGGCACTGGTTTGAATCCCAAAGCTTTGGTTGGAGTTTGACACACATTTGCTGTTTTTATTGCTTAAAAATGTTTCGCAGCGCATGCTGTACACTTTTTTTATTTTCACTTTTAAATTCACAAAGGATGCTTTCCCAGTAAAGTCTCTTGCTTTTTAGAGTAAAAGTCTCCCCTTTATCCGAGTTACAAGCAGTGGTTTGAATCCCAAAGCTTTGGTTGGAGTTTTACACACATTTGCTGTTTTTATTGCTTTAAAATGCTTCCCAGCTCCCTCTGCTGTACTCTTTTTTTATTGTAACTCATAACTTCACAAAGGATGCTTTCCAAGTAAATTCTCTTGCTTTGTCGAGTATAACTCTCCTCTTTATACTAGTTACAGGCAGTGGTTCTAATCCCAAAGCTTTGGTTGTAGTTTTACACACATTTGCAGTTTTTATTGCTTAAAAATGCTTCCCAGCGCCTGACGTTCACTTTTTTTATTTTGACTCATAACTTCACAAAGGATGCTTTCCCAGTAAATTCTCTTGCATTTTGGAGAAAAACTCTCCCCTTTATACTTGTTACAGGCAGTGGTTTGAATCCCAAAACCTTGGTTGGAGTTTTACACACATTTGATGTTTTTATTGCTTAAAAATGCTTCCCAACGCCTGCTGTATACTTTTTTTATTTTGACTGATAACTTCACAAAGGATGCTTTCCAAGTAAATTCGCTTGCATTTTAGAGTAAAAACTCTCCCCTTTATACTAGTTACAGGCAGTGGTTTGAATCCCAAAGCTTTGGTTGCAGTTTAACACACATTTGCAGTTTTTATTGCTTAAAAATGCTTTCCAGCTCCCTCTGCTGTACACTTCTTTTATTGTAACTCAAAGCTTCACAAAGGATGCTTTCCCAGTAAATTATCTTGCTTTTGAGAATAAAACTCTCCCCTTCATAATAGTTACAGGCAGTTGTTTGAATCCCAAAGCTTTGGTTGGAGTTTTACACACATTTGCAGTTTTTATTGCTGAAAAATGCTTCCCAGCGCCTGCTGTACACTTTTTTTGTTTTCACTCATGACTTGACAAAGGATGCTTTCCCAGTAAAATTTCTTGCTTTTTATAGTAAAACTCCCCCCTTTATACTAGTTACAGGCAGTGGTTTGAATCCCAAAGCTTTGGTTGGAGTTTTACACACATTTGCAGTTTTTATTGCTTAAAAATGCTTCCCAGCGCCTGCTGTACACTTTTTTTAATTTTGACTCATAACTTCACAAAGGATGCTTTCCAAGTAAAGTCTCTTGTTTTTTGGAGTACATCTCTCCCCTTTATACTCGTTACAGGCAGTGGTTTGAATCCCAAAGCTTTGGTTGGAGTTTTACACACATTTGCAGTTTTTATTGCTGAAAAATCCTTCCCAGTGCCTGCTGTACACATTTTTTATTTTGACTCATAACTTAACAAAGGATGCTTTCCCAGTAAATTCTCTTGCTTTTTAGAGTATAACTCTCCCCTTGATACTAGTTACAGGCAGTGGTTTGAATCCCAAAGCTTTGGTTGGAGTTTTACACACATTTGCCGTTTTTATTGCTTAAAAATGCTTCCCAGCTCCCTCTGCTGTACACTTTTTTTTTATTGTAACTCATAACTTCACAAAGGATGCTTTCCCAGTAAATTCTCTTGCATTTTCAAGTAAAACTTTCCCCTTTATACTAGTTACAGGCAGTGGTTTGAATCCCAAAACTTTGGTTGGAATTTTACACACATTTGCTGTTTTTATTGCTTAAAAATGCTTCCCAGCGCCTGCTGTACACTTTTTTTTTTGTAACTCATAACTTCACAAAGGATGCTTTCCCAGTAAATTCTCTCGCTTTTTAGAGTAAAACTCTCCCCTTTATACTAGTTACAGGCAGTGGTTTGAATCCCAAAACCTTGGTTGGAGTTTTACACACATTTGATGTTTTTATTGCTTAAAAATGCTTCCCAACGCCTGCTGTATACTTTTTTTATTTTGACTGATAACTTCACAAAGGATGCTTTCCAAGTAAATTCGCTTGCATTTTAGAGTAAAAACTCTCCCCTTTATACTAGTTACAGGCAGTGGTTTGAATCCCAAAGCTTTGGTTGCAGTTTAACACACATTTGCAGTTTTTATTGCTTAAAAATGCTTTCCAGCTCCCTCTGCTGTACACTTCTTTTATTGTAACTCAAAGCTTCACAAAGGATGCTTTCCCAGTAAATTATCTTGCTTTTGAGAATAAAACTCTCCCCTTCATAATAGTTACAGGCAGTTGTTTGAATCCCAAAGCTTTGGTTGGAGTTTTACAAACATTTGCAGTTTTTATTGCTGAAAAATGCTTCCCAGCGCCTGCTGTACACTTTTTTTGTTTTCACTCATGACTTGACAAAGGATGCTTTCCCAGTAAAATTTCTTGCTTTTTATAGTAAAACTCCCCCCTTTATACTAGTTACAGGCAGTGGTTTGAATCCCAAAGCTTTGGTTGGAGTTTTACACACATTTGCAGTTTTTATTGCTTAAAAATGCTTCCCAGCGCCTGCTGTACACTTTTTTTAATTTTGACTCATAACTTCACAAAGGATGCTTTCCAAGTAAAGTCTCTTGTTTTTTGGAGTACATCTCTCCCCTTTATACTCGTTACAGGCAGTGGTTTGAATCCCAAAGCTTTGGTTGGAGTTTTACACACATTTGCAGTTTTTATCGCTGAAAAATCCTTCCCAGTGCCTGCTGTACACATTTTTTATTTTGACTCATAACTTAACAAAGGATGCTTTCCCAGTAAATTCTCTTGCTTTTTAGAGTATAACTCTCCCCTTGATACTAGTTACAGGCAGTGGTTTGAATCCCAAAGCTTTGGTTGGAGTTTTACACACATTTGCTGTTTTTATTGCTTAAAAATGCTTCCCAGCTCCCTCTGCTGTACACTTTTTTTTATTGTAACTCATAACTTCACAAAGGATGCTTTCCCAGTAAATTCTCTTGCATTTTCAAGTAAAACTCTCCCCTTTATACTAGTTACAGGCAGTGGTTTGAATCCCAAAACTTTGGTTGGAATTTTACACACATTTGCTGTTTTTATTGCTTAAAAATGCTTCCTAGCGCCTGCTGTACACTTTTTTTTTTGTAACTCATAACTTCACAAAGGATGCTTTCCCAGTAAATTCTCTCGCTTTTTAGAGTAATACTCTCCCCTTTATACTAGTTACAGGCAGTGGTTTGAATCCCAAAGCTTTGGTTGGAGTTTTACACACATTTGCTGTTTTTATTGCTATAAAATGCTCCCCAGCTCCATCTGCTGTCCACTTTTTTTTATTGTAACTCATAACTTCACAAAGGAAGCTTTCCCAGTAAAGTCTCTTGTTTTTTGGAGTATAACTCTCCCCGTTATACTAGTTACGGGCAGTGGTTTGAATCCCAAAGCTTTGGTTGGAGTTTTACACACATTTGCAGTTTTTATTGCTGAAAAATGCTTCCCAGCGCCTGCTGTACACTTATTTTATTTTGACTCATAACTTCACAAAGGATGCTTTCCCAGTACATTCTCTTGCTTTTTATAGTTAAACTCTCCCCTTTATACTAGTTACAGGCAGTGGTTTGAATCCCAAAGCTTTGGTTGGAGTTTTACAAACATTTGCAGTTTTTATTGCTTCAAAATGCTTCCCAGCGCCACTGTAGACTTTTTTTATTTTGACTCATAACTTCACAAATGATGCTTTCCCAGTAAAGTCTCTTGTTTTTTAGAGTATAACTCTCCCCTTTATACTAGTTACAGGCAGTGGTTTGAATCCCAAAGCTTTGGTTGGAGTTTTACACACATTTGCAGTTTTTATTGCTCAAAAATGCTTCCCAGCTCCCTCTGCTGTACACTTTTTTTTATTGTAGCTCATAGCTTCACAAAGGATGCTTTCCCAGTAAATTCTCTTGCTTTTTAGAGTAAAACCCTCCCCTTTATACTAGTTACAGGCAGTGGTTTGAATCCCAAAGCTTTGGTTGGAGTTTAACAAACATTTGCTGTTTTTATTGCGGAAAAATCCTTCCCAGCGCCTGCTGTACACTTTTTTTATTTTGACTCATAACTTCACAAAGGATGCTTTCCAAGTAAATTCTCTTGCATTTTCAAGTAAAACACTCCCCTTTATACTGGTTACAGGCAGTGGTTTGAATCCCAAAGCTTTGTTTGGAGTTTTACAAACATTTGCAGTTTTTATTGCTTAAAAATGCTTCCTAGCTCCCACTGCTGTACACTTTTTTTATTGTAACTCATAACTTCACAAAGGATGCTTTCCCAGTAAAGTCTCTTGCATTTTGGAGTAAAACTCTCCCCTTTATACTAGTTACAGGCAGTGATTTGAATCCCAAAGCTTTGGTTGGAGTTTTACACACTTTTGCTGTTTTTATTGCTTAAAAATGCTTCCCAGCGCCTGCTGTAGAATTTTATTTATTTTGACTCATAACTTCACAAAGGATGCTTTCCCAGTAAAGTCTCTTGTTTTTTATAGTATAACTCTCCCCTTTATACGAGTTACAGGCAGTGGTTTGAATCCCAAAGCTTTGGTTGGAGTTTGACACACATTTGCTGTTTTTATTGCTTAAAAATGCTTCCCAGCGCCTGCTGTACACTTTTTTTATTTTGACTCATAACTTCACAAAGGATGCTTTCCAAGTAAATTCTCTTGCATTTTAGAGTAAAACTCTCCCCTTTATACTAGTTACAGGCAGTGGTTTGAATCCCAAAGCTTTGGTTTGAGTTTTACACACATTTGCTGTTTTTATGACTTAAAAAGGCTCCCCAGCTCCCTCTGCTGTACACTTTTTTTATTGTAACTCATAACTTCACAAAGATGCTTTACCAGTAAATTCTCTTGCATTTTCAAGTAAAACACTCCCCTTTATACTGGTTACAGGCAGTGGTTTGAATCCCAAAGCTTTGTTTGGAGTTTTACACACTTTTGCTGTTTTTATTGCTTAAAAATGCTTCCCAGCGCCTGCTGTAGAATTTTATTTATTTTGACTCATAACTTCACAAAGGATGCTTTCCCAGTAAAGTCTCTTGTTTTTTATAGTATAACTCTCCCCTTTATACGAGTTACAGGCAGTGGTTTGAATCCCAAAGCTTTGGTTGGAGTTTGACACACATTTGCTGTTTTTATTGCTTAAAAATGCTTCCCAGCGCCTGCTGTACACTTTTTTTATTTTGACCCATAACTTCACAAAGGATGCTTTCCAAGTAAATTCTCTTGCATTTTAGAGTAAAACTCTCCCCTTTATACTAGTTACAGGCAGTGGTTTGAATCCCAAAGCTTTGGTTTGAGTTTTACACACATTTGCTGTTTTTATGACTTAAAAATGCTCCCCAGCTCCCTCTGCTGTACACTTTTTTTATTGTAACTCATAACTTCACAAAGATGCTTTACCAGTAAATTCTCTTGCTTTTTTGAGTAAAACTCTCCCCTTTATACTAGTTACAGGCAGTGGTTTGAATCCCAAAGCTTTGGTTGGAGTTTTACACACATTTGCAGTTTTTATTGCTTAAAAATGCTCCCCAGCTCCCTCTGCTGTACACTTTTTTTATTGAAACTCATAACTTCACAAAGGATGCTTTCCCAGTAAATTCTCTTGCATTTTGGAGAAAAACTCTCCCCTTATTCTTGTTACAGGCAGTGGTTTGAATCCCAAAACCTTGGTTGGAGTTTTACACACATTTGATGTTTTTATTGCTTAAAAATGCTTCCCAACGCCTGCTGTATACTTTTTTTATTTTGACTGATAACTTCACAAAGGATGCTTTCCAAGTAAATTCGCTTGCATTTTATAGTAAAAACTCTCCCCTTTATACTAGTTACAGGCACTGGTTTGAATCCCAAAGCTTTGGTTGCAGTTTAACACACATTTGCAGTTTTTATTGCTTAAAAATGCTTTCCAGCTCCCTCTGCTGTACACTTCTTTTATTGTAACTCAAAGCTTCACAAAGGATGCTTTCCCAGTAAATTATCTTGCTTTTGAGAATAAAACTCTCCCCTTCATAATAGTTACAGGCAGTTGTTTGAATCCCAAAGCTTTGGTTGGAGTTTTACACACATTTGCAGTTTTTATTGCTGAAAAATGCTTCCCAGCGCCTGCTGTACACTTTTTTTGTTTTCACTCATGACTTGACAAAGGATGCTTTCCCAGTAAAATTTCTTGCTTTTTATAGTAAAACTCCCCCCTTTATACTAGTTACAGGCAGTGGTTTGAATCCCAAAGCTTTGGTTGGAGTTTTACACACATTTGCAGTTTTTATTGCTTAAAAATGCTTCCCAGCGCCTGCTGTACACTTTTTTTAATTTTGACTCATAACTTCACAAAGGATGCTTTCCAAGTAAAGTCTCTTGTTTTTTGGAGTACATCTCTCCCCTTTATACTCGTTACAGGCAGTGGTTTGAATCCCAAAGCTTTGGTTGGAGTTTTACACACATTTGCAGTTTTTATCGCTGAAAAATCCTTCCCAGTGCCTGCTGTACACATTTTTTATTTTGACTCATAACTTAACAAAGGATGCTTTCCCAGTAAATTCTCTTGCTTTTTAGAGTATAACTCTCCCCTTGATACTAGTTACAGGCAGTGGTTTGAATCCCAAAGCTTTGGTTGGAGTTTTACACACATTTGCCGTTTTTATTGCTTAAAAATGCTTCCCAGCTCCCTCTGCTGTACACTTTTTTTTATTGTAACTCATAACTTCACAAAGGATGCTTTCCCAGTAAATTCTCTTGCATTTTCAAGTAAAACTCTCCCCTTTATACTAGTTACAGGCAGTGGTTTGAATCCCAAAGCTTTGGTTGGAATTTTACACACATTTGCTGTTTTTATTGCTTAAAAATGCTTCCCAGCGCCTGCTGTACACTTTTTTTTTTGTAACTCATAACTTCACAAAGGATGCTTTCCCAGTAAATTCTCTCGCTTTTTAGAGTAAAACTCTCCCCTTTATACTAGTTACAGGCAGTGGTTTGAATCCCAAAGCTTTGGTTGGAGTTTTACACACATTTGCTGTTTTTATTGCTATAAAATGCTCCCCAGCTCCATCTGCTGTCCACTTTTTTTTATTGTAACTCATAACTTCACAAAGGAAGCTTTCCCAGTAAAGTCTCTTGTTTTTTGGAGTATAACTCTCCCCGTTATACTAGTTACGGGCAGTGGTTTGAATCCCAAAGCTTTGGTTGGAGTTTAACACACATTTGCAGTTTTTATTGCTGAAAAATGCTTCCCAGCGCCTGCTGTACACTTATTTTATTTTGACTCATAACTTCACAAAGGATGCTTTCCCAGTACATTCTCTTGCTTTTTATAGTTAAACTCTCCCCTTTATACTAGTTACAGGCAGTGGTTTGAATCCCAAAGCTTTGGTTGGAGTTTTACAAACATTTGCAGTTTTTATTGCTTCAAAATGCTTCCCAGCGCCACTGTAGACTTTTTTTATTTTGACTCATAACTTCACAAATGATGCTTTCCCAGTAAAGTCTCTTGTTTTTTAGAGTATAACTCTCCCCGTTATACTAGTTACAGGCAGTGGTTTGAATCCCAAAGCTTTGGTTGGAGTTTTACACACATTTGCTGTTTTTATTGCTTAAAAATGCTCCCCAGCTCCATCTGCTGTACACTTTTTTTTATTGTAACTCATAACTTCACAAAGGATGCTTTCCCAGTAAAGTCTCTTGTTTTTTGGAGTATAACTCTCCCCGTTATACTAGTTACAGGCAGTGGTTTGAATCCCAAAGCTTTGGTTGGAGTTTTACAAACATTTGCAGTTTTTATTACTGAAAAATCCTTCCCAGCGCCTGCTGTACACTTTTTTTATTTTGACTCATAACTTCACAAAGGATGCTTTCCCAGTAAAGTCTCTTGTTTTTTGGAGTATAACTCTCCCCGTTATACTAGTTACAGGCAGTGGTTTGAATCCCAAAGCTTTGGTTGGAGTTTTACAAACATTTGCAGTTTTTATTACTGAAAAATCCTTCCCAGCGCCTGCTGTACACTTTTTTTATTTTGACTCATAACTTCACAAAGGATGCTTTCCCAGTAAAGTCTCTTGTTTTTTGGAGTATAACTCTCCCCGTTATACTAGTTACAGGCAGTGGTTTGAATCCCAAAGCTTTGGTTGGAGTTTAACAAACATTTGCTGTTTTTATTGCGGAAAAATCCTTCCCAGCGCCTGCTGTACACTTTTTTTATTTTGACTCATAACTTCACAAAGGATGCTTTCCAAGTAAATTCTCTTGCATTTTCAAGTAAAACACTCCCCTTTATACTGGTTACAGGCAGTGGTTTGAATCCCAAAGCTTTGTTTGGAGTTTTACAAACATTTGCAGTTTTTATTGCTTAAAAATGCTTCCTAGCTCCCACTGCTGTACACTTTTTTTATTGTAACTCATAACTTCACAAAGGATGCTTTCCCAGTAAAGTCTCTTGCATTTTGGAGTAAAACTCTCCCCTTTATACTAGTTACAGGCAGTGATTTGAATCCCAAAGCTTTGGTTGGAGTTTTACACACTTTTGCTGTTTTTATTGCTTAAAAATGCTTCCCAGCGCCTGCTGTAGAATTTTATTTATTTTGACTCATAACTTCACAAAGGATGCTTTCCCAGTAAAGTCTCTTGTTTTTTATAGTATAACTCTCCCCTTTATACGAGTTACAGGCAGTGGTTTGAATCCCAAAGCTTTGGTTGGAGTTTGACACACATTTGCTGTTTTTATTGCTTAAAAATGCTTCCCAGCGCCTGCTGTACACTTTTTTTATTTTGACTCATAACTTCACAAAGGATGCTTTCCAAGTAAATTCTCTTGCATTTTAGAGTAAAACTCTCCCCTTTATACTAGTTACAGGCAGTGGTTTGAATCCCAAAGCTTTGGTTTGAGTTTTACACACATTTGCTGTTTTTATGACTTAAAAAGGCTCCCCAGCTCCCTCTGCTGTACACTTTTTTTATTGTAACTCATAACTTCACAAAGATGCTTTACCAGTAAATTCTCTTGCATTTTCAAGTAAAACACTCCCCTTTATACTGGTTACAGGCAGTGGTTTGAATCCCAAAGCTTTGTTTGGAGTTTTACACACTTTTGCTGTTTTTATTGCTTAAAAATGCTTCCCAGCGCCTGCTGTAGAATTTTATTTATTTTGACTCATAACTTCACAAAGGATGCTTTCCCAGTAAAGTCTCTTGTTTTTTATAGTATAACTCTCCCCTTTATACGAGTTACAGGCAGTGGTTTGAATCCCAAAGCTTTGGTTGGAGTTTGACACACATTTGCTGTTTTTATTGCTTAAAAATGCTTCCCAGCGCCTGCTGTACACTTTTTTTATTTTGACCCATAACTTCACAAAGGATGCTTTCCAAGTAAATTCTCTTGCATTTTAGAGTAAAACTCTCCCCTTTATACTAGTTACAGGCAGTGGTTTGAATCCCAAAGCTTTGGTTTGAGTTTTACACACATTTGCTGTTTTTATGACTTAAAAATGCTCCCCAGCTCCCTCTGCTGTACACTTTTTTTATTGTAACTCATAACTTCACAAAGATGCTTTACCAGTAAATTCTCTTGCTTTTTTGAGTAAAACTCTCCCCTTTATACTAGTTACAGGCAGTGGTTTGAATCCCAAAGCTTTGGTTGGAGTTTTACACACATTTGCAGTTTTTATTGCTTAAAAATGCTCCCCAGCTCCCTCTGCTGTACACTTTTTTTATTGAAACTCATAACTTCACAAAGGATGCTTTCCCAGTAAATTCTCTTGCATTTTGGAGAAAAACTCTCCCCTTATTCTTGTTACAGGCAGTGGTTTGAATCCCAAAACCTTGGTTGGAGTTTTACACACATTTGATGTTTTTATTGCTTAAAAATGCTTCCCAACGCCTGCTGTATACTTTTTTTATTTTGACTGATAACTTCACAAAGGATGCTTTCCAAGTAAATTCGCTTGCATTTTATAGTAAAAACTCTCCCCTTTATACTAGTTACAGGCACTGGTTTGAATCCCAAAGCTTTGGTTGCAGTTTAACACACATTTGCAGTTTTTATTGCTTAAAAATGCTTTCCAGCTCCCTCTGCTGTACACTTCTTTTATTGTAACTCAAAGCTTCACAAAGGATGCTTTCCCAGTAAATTATCTTGCTTTTGAGAATAAAACTCTCCCCTTCATAATAGTTACAGGCAGTTGTTTGAATCCCAAAGCTTTGGTTGGAGTTTTACACACATTTGCAGTTTTTATTGCTGAAAAATGCTTCCCAGCGCCTGCTGTACACTTTTTTTGTTTTCACTCATGACTTGACAAAGGATGCTTTCCCAGTAAAATTTCTTGCTTTTTATAGTAAAACTCCCCCCTTTATACTAGTTACAGGCAGTGGTTTGAATCCCAAAGCTTTGGTTGGAGTTTTACACACATTTGCAGTTTTTATTGCTTAAAAATGCTTCCCAGCGCCTGCTGTACACTTTTTTTA
Organism: Phycodurus eques; assembly: GCF_024500275.1. Classification (NCBI taxonomy): domain Eukaryota; kingdom Metazoa; phylum Chordata; class Actinopteri; order Syngnathiformes; family Syngnathidae; genus Phycodurus; species Phycodurus eques. Next base: position 26,499 of record NW_026904232.1, on the reverse strand, counting down.
ATTTTGACTCATAACTTCACAAAGGATGCTTTCCAAGTAAAGTCTCTTGTTTTTTGGAGTACATCTCTCCCCTTTATACTCGTTACAGGCAGTGGTTTGAATCCCAAAGCTTTGGTTGGAGTTTTACACACATTTGCAGTTTTTATCGCTGAAAAATCCTTCCCAGTGCCTGCTGTACACATTTTTTATTTTGACTCATAACTTAACAAAGGATGCTTTCCCAGTAAATTCTCTTGCTTTTTAGAGTATAACTCTCCCCTTGATACTAGTTACAGGCAGTGGTTTGAATCCCAAAGCTTTGGTTGGAGTTTTACACACATTTGCCGTTTTTATTGCTTAAAAATGCTTCCCAGCTCCCTCTGCTGTACACTTTTTTTTATTGTAACTCATAACTTCACAAAGGATGCTTTCCCAGTAAATTCTCTTGCATTTTCAAGTAAAACTCTCCCCTTTATACTAGTTACAGGCAGTGGTTTGAATCCCAAAGCTTTGGTTGGAATTTTACACACATTTGCTGTTTTTATTGCTTAAAAATGCTTCCCAGCGCCTGCTGTACACTTTTTTTTTTGTAACTCATAACTTCACAAAGGATGCTTTCCCAGTAAATTCTCTCGCTTTTTAGAGTAAAACTCTCCCCTTTATACTAGTTACAGGCAGTGGTTTGAATCCCAAAGCTTTGGTTGGAGTTTTACACACATTTGCTGTTTTTATTGCTATAAAATGCTCCCCAGCTCCATCTGCTGTCCACTTTTTTTTATTGTAACTCATAACTTCACAAAGGAAGCTTTCCCAGTAAAGTCTCTTGTTTTTTGGAGTATAACTCTCCCCGTTATACTAGTTACGGGCAGTGGTTTGAATCCCAAAGCTTTGGTTGGAGTTTAACACACATTTGCAGTTTTTATTGCTGAAAAATGCTTCCCAGCGCCTGCTGTACACTTATTTTATTTTGACTCATAACTTCACAAAGGATGCTTTCCCAGTACATTCTCTTGCTTTTTATAGTTAAACTCTCCCCTTTATACTAGTTACAGGCAGTGGTTTGAATCCCAAAGCTTTGGTTGGAGTTTTACAAACATTTGCAGTTTTTATTGCTTCAAAATGCTTCCCAGCGCCACTGTAGACTTTTTTTATTTTGACTCATAACTTCACAAATGATGCTTTCCCAGTAAAGTCTCTTGTTTTTTAGAGTATAACTCTCCCCGTTATACTAGTTACAGGCAGTGGTTTGAATCCCAAAGCTTTGGTTGGAGTTTTACACACATTTGCTGTTTTTATTGCTTAAAAATGCTCCCCAGCTCCATCTGCTGTACACTTTTTTTTATTGTAACTCATAACTTCACAAAGGATGCTTTCCCAGTAAAGTCTCTTGTTTTTTGGAGTATAACTCTCCCCGTTATACTAGTTACAGGCAGTGGTTTGAATCCCAAAGCTTTGGTTGGAGTTTTACAAACATTTGCAGTTTTTATTACTGAAAAATCCTTCCCAGCGCCTGCTGTACACTTTTTTTATTTTGACTCATAACTTCACAAAGGATGCTTTCCCAGTAAAGTCTCTTGTTTTTTGGAGTATAACTCTCCCCGTTATACTAGTTACAGGCAGTGGTTTGAATCCCAAAGCTTTGGTTGGAGTTTTACAAACATTTGCAGTTTTTATTACTGAAAAATCCTTCCCAGCGCCTGCTGTACACTTTTTTTATTTTGACTCATAACTTCACAAAGGATGCTTTCCCAGTAAAGTCTCTTGTTTTTTGGAGTATAACTCTCCCCGTTATACTAGTTACAGGCAGTGGTTTGAATCCCAAAGCTTTGGTTTGAGTTTTACACACATTTGCAGTTTTTATTGCTTAAAAATGCTTCCCAGCTCCCTCTGCTGTACACTTTTTTTATTGTAACTCATAACTTCACAAAGGATGGTTTCCCAGTACTTTTTTTGATTTTTAGAATAAAACTCTCCCCTTTATACTAGTTACAGGCAGTGGTTTGAATCCCAAAGCTTTGGTTGGAGTTTTACAAACATTTGCAGTTTTTATTGCTGAAACGTTTTCATTTTGACTCATAACTTCACAAAGGATGCTTTCCAAGTAAATTCTCTTGCATTTAAGAGTAAAACTCTCCCCTTTATACTAGTTACAGGCAGTGGTTTGAATCCCAAAGCTTTGGTTGGAGTTTTACACACATTTGCAGTTTTTATTGCTTAAAAATGCTTCCCAGCTCCCTCTGCTGTACACTTTTTTTTATTGTAACTCATAACTTCACAAAGGATGCTTTCCCAGTAAATTCTCTTGCTTTTTAGAATAAAACTCTCCCCTTTATACTAGTTACAGGCAGTGGTTTGAATCCCAAAGCTTTGGTTGGAGTTTTACAAACATTTGCAGTTTTTATTGCTGAAACGTTTTCATTTTGACTCATAACTTCACAAAGGATGCTTTCCAAGTAAATTCTCTTGCATTTAAGAGTAAAACTCTCCCCTTAATACTAGTTACAGGCAGTGGTTTGAATCCCAAAGCTTTGGTTGGAGTTTTACACACATTTGCAGTTTTTATTGCTCAAAAATGCTTCCCAGCTCCCTCTGCTGTACACTTTTTTTTATTGTAGCTCATAGCTTCACAAAGGATGCTTTCCCAGTAAATTCTCTTGCTTTTTAGAGTAAAACCCTCCCCTTTATACTAGTTACAGGCAGTGGTTTGAATCCCAAAGCTTTGGTTGGAGTTTAACAAACATTTGCTGTTTTTATTGCGGAAAAATGCTTCCCAGCGCCTGCTGTACACTTTTTTTATTTTGACTCATAACTTCACAAAGGATGCTTTCCAAGTAAATTCTCTTGCATTTTCAAGTAAAACACTCCCCTTTATACTGGTTACAGGCAGTGGTTTGAATCCCAAAGCTTTGTTTGGAGTTTTACACACATTTGCAGTTTTTATTGCTTAAAAATGCTTCCTAGCTCCCACTGCTGTACACTTTTTTTATTGTAACTCATAACTTCACAAAGGATGCTTTCCCAGTAAAGTCTCTTGCATTTTGGAGTAAAACTCTCCCCTTTATACTAGTTACAGGCAGTGATTTGAATCCCAAAGCTTTGGTTGGAGTTTTACACACTTTTGCTGTTTTTATTGCTTAAAAATGCTTCCCAGCGCCTGCTGTAGAATTTTATTTATTTTGACTCATAACTTCACAAAGGATGCTTTCCCAGTAAAGTCTCTTGTTTTTTATAGTATAACTCTCCCCTTTGTACGAGTTACAGGCAGTGGTTTGAATCCCAAAGCTTTGGTTGGAGTTTGACACACATTTGCTGTTTTTATTGCTTAAAAATGCTTCCCAGCGCCTGCTGTACACTTTTTTTATTTTGACTCATAACTTCACAAAGGATGCTTTCCAAGTAAATTCTCTTGCATTTTAGAGTAAAACTCTCCCCTTTATACTAGTTACAGGCAGTGGTTTGAATCCCAAAGCTTTGGTTTGAGTTTTACACACATTTGCTGTTTTTATGACTTAAAAATGCTCCCCAGCTCCCTCTGCTGTACACTTTTTTTATTGTAACTCATAACTTCACAAAGATGCTTTACCAGTAAATTCTCTTGCTTTTTTGAGTAAAACTCTCCCCTTTATACTAGTTACAGGCAGTGGTTTGAATCCCAAAGCTTTGGTTGGAGTTTTACACACATTTGCAGTTTTTATTGCTCAAAAATGCTTCCCAGCTCCCTCTGCTGTACACTTTTTTTTATTGTAGCTCATAGCTTCACAAAGGATGCTTTCCCAGTAAATTCTCTTGCTTTTTAGAGTAAAACCCTCCCCTTTATACTAGTTACAGGCAGTGGTTTGAATCCCAAAGCTTTGGTTGGAGTTTAACAAACATTTGCTGTTTTTATTGCGGAAAAATGCTTCCCAGCGCCTGCTGTACACTTTTTTTATTTTGACTCATAACTTCACAAAGGATGCTTTCCAAGTAAATTCTCTTGCATTTTCAAGTAAAACACTCCCCTTTATACTGGTTACAGGCAGTGGTTTGAATCCCAAAGCTTTGTTTGGAGTTTTACACACATTTGCAGTTTTTATTGCTTAAAAATGCTTCCTAGCTCCCACTGCTGTACACTTTTTTTATTGTAACTCATAACTTCACAAAGGATGCTTTCCCAGTAAAGTCTCTTGCATTTTGGAGTAAAACTCTCCCCTTTATACTAGTTACAGGCAGTGATTTGAATCCCAAAGCTTTGGTTGGAGTTTTACACACTTTTGCTGTTTTTATTGCTTAAAAATGCTTCCCAGCGCCTGCTGTAGAATTTTATTTATTTTGACTCATAACTTCACAAAGGATGCTTTCCCAGTAAAGTCTCTTGTTTTTTATAGTATAACTCTCCCCTTTGTACGAGTTACAGGCAGTGGTTTGAATCCCAAAGCTTTGGTTGGAGTTTGACACACATTTGCTGTTTTTATTGCTTAAAAATGCTTCCCAGCGCCTGCTGTACACTTTTTTTATTTTGACTCATAACTTCACAAAGGATGCTTTCCAAGTAAATTCTCTTGCATTTTAGAGTAAAACTCTCCCCTTTATACTAGTTACAGGCAGTGGTTTGAATCCCAAAGCTTTGGTTTGAGTTTTACACACATTTGCTGTTTTTATGACTTAAAAATGCTCCCCAGCTCCCTCTGCTGTACACTTTTTTTATTGTAACTCATAACTTCACAAAGATGCTTTACCAGTAAATTCTCTTGCTTTTTTGAGTAAAACTCTCCCCTTTATACTAGTTACAGGCAGTGGTTTGAATCCCAAAGCTTTGGTTGGAGTTTTACACACATTTGCAGTTTTTATTGCTTAAAAATGCTCCCCAGCTCCCTCTGCTGTACACTTTTTTTTATTGAAACTCATAACTTCACAAAGGATGCTTTCCCAGTACATTCTCTTGCTTTTTAGAGTAAAACTCTCCCCTTTATACTAGTTACAGGCAGTGGTTTGAATCCCAAAGCTTTGGTTGGACTTTTACACACATTTGAAGTTTTTATTGCTTAAAAATGCTTCCCAGCGCCTGACGTTCACTTTTTTTATTTTGACTCATAACTTCACAAAGGATGCTTTCCCAGTAAATTATCTTGCATTCTGGAGAAAAACTCTCCCCTTTATACTTGTTACAGGCAGTGGTTTGAATCCCAAAACTTTGGTTGGAGTTTTACACACATTTGATGTTTTTATTGCTTAAAAATGCTTCCCAACGCCTGCTGTATACTTTTTTTATTTTGACTGATAACTTCACAAAGGATGCTTTCCAAGTAAATTCGCTTGCATTTTAGAGTAAAACTCTCCCCTTTATACTAGTTACAGGCAGTGGTTTGAATCCCAAAGCTTTGGTTGCAGTTTAACACACATTTGCAGTTTTTATTGCTTAAAAATGCTTTCCAGCTCCCTCTGCTGTACACTTCTTTTATTGTAACTCAAAACTTCACAAAGGATGCTTTCCCAGTAAATTATCTTGCTTTTGAGAATAAAACTCTCCCCTTCATAATAGTTACAGGCAGTTGTTTGAATCCCAAAGCTTTGGTTGGAGTTTTACACACATTTGCAGTTTTTATTGCTTAAAAATGCTTCCCAGCTCCCTCTGATGTACACTTTTTTTATTGTAACTCATAACTTCACAAAGGATGCTTTCCCAGTAAATTCTCTTGCTTTTTAGAGTAAAACTCTCCCCTTTATACTAGTTACAGGCAGTGGTTTGAATCCCAAAGCTTTGGTTGGAGTTTTACAAACATTTGCCGTTTTTATTGCTTAAAAATGCTGCCCAGCTCCCTCTGATGTACATTTTTTTTTATTGTAACTCATAACTTCACAAAGGATTGCTTCCCAGTAAATTTTCTTGCTTTTTAGAATAAAACTCTCCCCTTTATACTAGTTACAGGCAGTGGTTTGAATCCCAAAGCTTTGGTTGGAGTTTTACAAAAATTTGCAGTTTTTATTGCTGAAACGTTTTCATTTTGACTCATAACTTCACAAAGGATGCTTTCCAAGTAAATTCTCTTGCATTTAAGAGTAAAACTCTCCCCTTTATACTAGTTACAGGCAGTGGTTTGAATCCCAAAGCTTTGGTTGGAGTTTAACAAACATTTGCTGTTTTTATTGCTGAAAAATGCTTCCCAGCGCCTGCTGTACACTTTTTTTATTTTGACTCATAACTTCACAAAGGATGCTTTCCAAGTAAATTCTCTTGCATTTTCAAGTAAAACACTCCCCTTTATACTGGTTACAGGCAGTGGTTTGAATCCCACAGCTTTGTTTGGAGTTTTACACACATTTGGAGTTTTTATTGCTTAAAAATGCTTCCTAGCTCCCACTGCTGTACACTTTTTTATTGTAACTCATAACTTCACAAAGGATGCTTTCCCAGTAAAGTCTCTTGCATTTTGGAGTAAAACTCTCCCCTTTATACTAGTTACAGGCAGTGATTTGAATCCCAAAGCTTTGGTTGGAGTTTTACACACATTTGCTGTTTTTATTGCTGACAAATGCTTCAAAGCACCTGCTGTACACTTTATTTATTTTCACTCATAACTTCACAAAGGATGCTTTCCCATTAAAGTCTCTTGCTTTTGAAAGTAAAAATCTCCCCTTTATTCGAGTTACAGGCTGTGGTTTGAATCCCAAAGATTTCCTTGGAGTTTTACACACATTTGCAGTTTTTATTGCTTTAGAATGCTTCCCGACTCCCTGTGCTGTACACTTTTTTTATCGTAACTCATAACTTCACAAAGGATGCTTTCCCAGAAAATTCTCTTGCTTTTTCGAGGAGAACTCTCCCCTTAGTACTAGCTTCATGCAGTGGTTTGAATCTAAAGAGCTTTGGTTGGAGTTTTACACACATTTGCTGTTTTTATTGCTTAAAAATGCTTCCCAGCACCTGCTGTACACTTTTTTTATTTTAACTCATAACTTCACAAAGGATGCTTTCCAAGTAAATTCTCTTTCATTTTACAGTAAAACTCTCCCCTTTATACTAGTTACAGGCAGTGGTTTGAATCCCAAAGCTTTGGTTGGAGTTTTACACACATCTGCAGTTTTTATTGCTTAAAAATGCTTCCCAGCACCTGCTGTACACTTTTTTTATTTTAACTCATAACTTCACAAAGGATGCTTTCCCAGTAAATTATCTTGCCTTTTCGAGTAGAACTCGCCCCTTTATACTAGTTACAGGCAGTGGTTTGAATACCAAAGCTCTGGTTGGAGTTTGACACACATTTGCTGTTTTTATTGCTTAAAAATGCTTCGCAGCGCCTGCTGTACACTTTTTTATTTTCACTTTTAAATTCACAAAGGATGCTTTCCCAGTAAAGTCTCTTGCTTTTTAGAGTAAAACTCTCCCCTTTATCCGAGTTACAAGCAGTGGTTTGAATCCCAAAGCTTTGGTTGGAGTTTTACACACATTTGCTGTTTTTATTGCTTAAAAATGCTTCCCAGCGCCTGCTGTACACTTTTTTTATTTTCACACATAACTTCACAAATGATGCTTTCCCAGTAAAGTCTCTTGCTTTTTAGAGTAAAACTCTCCCCTTTATACTAGTTACAGGCAGTGGTTTGAATCCCAAAGCTTTGGTTGGAGCTTTACAAACATTTGCTGTTTTTATTGCTTAAAAATGCTCCCCAGCTCCCTCTGCTGTACACTTTTTTTATTGAAACTCATAACTTCACAAAGGATGCTTTCCCAGTACATTCTCTTGCTTTTTAGAGTAAAACTCTCCCCTTTATACTAGTTACAGGCAGTGGTTTGAATCCCAAAGCTTTGGTTGGACTTATACAAACATTTGCAGTTTTTTATTGCTTAAAAATGCTTCCCAGCGCCTGCTGTACACTTTTTTAATTTTGACTCATAACTTCACAAAGGATGATTTCCAAGTACATTTTCTTGCATTTTAGAGTAAAACTCTCCACGTTATACTAGTTACAGGCAGTGGTTTGAATCCCAAAGCTTTGGTTGGAGTTTTACACACATTTGCTGTTTTTATTGCTTAAAAATGCTTCCCAGCGCCTGCTGTACAATTTTTTTATTTTGACTCATAACTTCACAAAAGATGCTTTCCCAGAAAATTCTCTTGATTTTTAGAGTAGAACTCTCCCCGTTATACTAGTTACAGGCAGTGGTTTGAATCCCAAAGCTTTGGTTGAAGTTTTACACACATTTGCTGTTTTTATTGCTTAAAAATGCTTCCCAGCGCCTGCTGTACAATTTTTTTATTTTGACTCATAACTTCACAAAGGATGCTTTCCCAGAAAATTCTCTTGATTTTTAGAGTAGAACTCTCCCCGTTATACTAGATACAGGCAGTGGTTTGAATCCCAAAGCTTTGGTTGGAGTTTTACACACATTTGCAGTTTTTATTGCTTAAAAATGCTTCCCAGCTCCCTCTGCTGTACACTTCTTTTTATTGTAACTCATAACTTCACAAAGGATGCTTTCCCAGTAAATTATCTTGCTTTTTAGAGTAAAACTCTCCCCTTTATACTAGTTACAGGCAGTGGTTTGAATCCCAAAGCTTTGGTTGGAGTTTTACAAACATTTGCTGTTTTTATTGCTTTAAAATGCTCCCAGCTCCCTCTTCTGTACATGTTTTTTATTGAAACTCATAACTTCACAAAGGATGCTTTCCCAGTACATTCTCTTGCTTTTTAGAGTAAAACTCTCCCCTTTATACTAGTTACAGGGAGTGGTTTGAATCCCAAAGCTTTGGTTGGAGTTTTACACACATTTGCAGTTTTTATTGCTTAAAAGTGCTTCCCAGCTCCCTCTGCTGTACACTTTTTTTTTATTGTAACTCATAACTTCACAAAGGATGCTTTCCCAGTAAATTCTCTTGCTTTTTAGAGTAAAACTATCCCCATTATTATACTAGTTACAGGCAGTGGTCTGAATCCCAAAGCTTTGGTTGAAGTTTTACAAACATTTGCAGTTTTTATTGCTGAAACTTTTTCATTTTGACTCATAACTTCACAAAGGATGCTTTCCAAGTAAATTCTCTTTCATTTTACAGTAAAACTATCCCCTTTATACTAGTTACAGGCAGTGGTTTGAATCCCAAAGCTTTGGTTGGAGTTTTACACACATCTGCAGTTTTTATTGCTTAAAAATGCTTCCCAGCACCTGCTGTACACTTTTTTTATTTTAACTCATAACTTCACAAAGGATGCTTTCCCAGTAAATTATCTTGCCTTTTCGAGTAGAACTCGCCCCTTTATACTAGTTACAGGCAGTGGTTTGAATACCAAAGCTATGGTTGGAGTTTGACACACATTTGCTGTTTTTATTGCTTAAAAATGCTTCGCAGCGCCTGCTGTACACTTTTTTATTTTCACTTTTAAATTCACAAAGGATGCTTTCCCAGTAAAGTCTCTTGCTTTTTAGAGTAAAACTCTCCCCTTTATCCGAGTTACAAGCAGTGGTTCGAATCCCAAAGCTTTGGTTGGAGTTTTACACACATTTGCTGTTTTTATTGCTTAAAAATGCTTCCCAGCGCCTGCTGTACACTTTTTTTATTTTCACACATAACTTCACAAATGATGCTTTCCCAGTAAAGTCTCTTGCTTTTCAGAGTAAAACTCTCCCCTTTATACTAGTTACAGGCAGTGGTTTGAATCCCAAAGCTTTGGTTGGAGTTTTACACACATCTGCAGTTTTTATTGCTTAAAAATGCTTCCCAGCACCTGCTGTACACTTTTTTTATTTTAACTCATAACTTCACAAAGGATGCTTTCCCAGTAAATTATCTTGCCTTTTCGAGTAGAACTCGCCCCTTTATACTAGTTACAGGCAGTGGTTTGAATACCAAAGCTATGGTTGGAGTTTGACACACATTTGCTGTTTTTATTGCTTAAAAATGCTTCGCAGCGCCTGCTGTACACTTTTTTATTTTCACTTTTAAATTCACAAAGGATGCTTTCCCAGTAAAGTCTCTTGCTTTTTAGAGTAAAACTCTCCCCTTTATCCGAGTTACAAGCAGTGGTTCGAATCCCAAAGCTTTGGTTGGAGTTTTACACACATTTGCTGTTTTTATTGCTTAAAAATGCTTCCCAGCGCCTGCTGTACACTTTTTTTATTTTCACACATAACTTCACAAATGATGCTTTCCCAGTAAAGTCTCTTGCTTTTCAGAGTAAAACTCTCCCCTTTATACTAGTTACAGGCAGTGGTTTGAATCCCAAAGCTTTGGTTGGAGCTTTACAAACATTTGCTGTTTTTATTGCTTAAAAATGCTCCCCAGCTCCCTCTGCTGTACACTTTTTTTATTGAAACTCATAACTTCACAAAGGATGCTTTCCCAGTACATTCTCCTGCTTTTTAGAGTAAAACTCTCCCCTTTATACTAGTTACAGGCAGTGGTTTGAATCCCAAAGCTTTGGTTGGACTTATACAAACATTTGCAGTTTTTTATTGCTTAAAAATGCTTCCCAGCGCCTGCTGTACACTTTTTTTATTTTGACTCATAACTTCACAAAGGATGATTTCCAAGTACATTTTCTTGCATTTTAGAGTAAAACTCTCCACGTTATACTAGTTACAGGCAGTGGTTTGAATCCCAAAGCTTTGGTTGGAGTTTTACAAACATTTGCAGTTTTTATTACTGAAACTTTTTCATTTTGACTCATAACTTCACAAAGGATGCTTTCCAAGTAAATTCTCTTTCATTTTACAGTGAAACTCTCCCCTTTATACTAGTTACAGGCAGTGGTTTGAATCCCAAAGCTTTGGTTGGAGTTTTACACACATCTGCAGTTTTTATTGCTTAAAAATGCTTCCCAGCACCTGCTGTACACTTTTTTTATTTTAACTCATAACTTCACAAAGGATGCTTTCCCAGTAAATTATCTTGCCTTTTCGAGTAGAACTCGCCCCTTTATACTAGTTACAGGCAGTGGTTTGAATACCAAAGCTATGGTTGGAGTTTGACACACATTTGCTGTTTTTATTGCTTAAAAATGCTTCGCATCGCCTGCTGTACACTTTTTTATTTTCACTTTTAAATTCACAAAATATGCTTTCCCAGTAAAGTCTCTTGCTTTTTAGAGTAAAACTCTCCCCTTTATCCGAGTTACAAGCAGTGGTTTGAATCCCAAAGCTTTGGTTGGAGTTTTACACACATTTGCTGTTTTTATTGCTTAAAAATGCTTCCCAGCGCCTGCTGTACACTTTTTTTATTTTCACACATAACTTCACAAATGATGCTTTCCCAGTAAAGTCTCTTGCTTTTTAGAGTAAAACTCTCCCCTTTATACTAGTTACAGGCAGTGGTTTGAATCCCAAAGCTTTGGTTGGAGCTTTACAAACATTTGCTGTTTTTATTGCTTAAAAATGCTCCCCAGCTCCCTCTGCTGTACACTTTTTTTATTGAAACTCATAACTTCACAAAGGATGCTTTCCCAGTACATTCTCTTGCTTTTTAGAGTAAAACTCTCCCCTTTATACTAGTTACAGGCAGTGGTTTGAATCCCAAAGCTTTGGTTGGACTTATACAAACATTTGCAGTTTTTTATTGCTTAAAAATGCTTCCCAGCGCCTGCTGTACACTTTTTTTATTTTGACTCATAACTTCACAAAGGATGATTTCCAAGTACATTTTCTTGCATTTTAGAGTAAAACTCTCCACGTTATACTAGATACAGGCAGTGGTTTGAATCCCAAAGCTTTGGTTGGAGTTTTACACACATTTGCTGTTTTTATTGCTTAAAAATGCTTCCCAGCGCCTGCTGTACAATTTTTTTATTTTGACTCATAACTTCACAAAAGATGCTTTCCCAAAAAATTCTCTTGATTGTTAGAGTAGAACTCTCCCCGTTATACTAGTTACAGGCAGTGGTTTGAATCCCAAAGCTTTGGTTGAAGTTTTACACACATTTGCTGTTTTTATTGCTTAAAAATGCTTCCCGGCGCCTGCTGTACAATTTTTTTATTTTGACTCATAACTTCACAAAGGATGCTTTCCCAGAAAATTCTCTTGATTTTTAGAGTAGAACTCTCCCCGTTATACTAGATACAGGCAGTGGTTTGAATCCCAAAGCTTTGGTTGGAGTTTTACACACATTTGCAGTTTTTATTGCTTAAAAGTGCTTCCCAGCTCCCTCTGCTGTACACTTTTTTTTTATTGTAACTCATAACTTCACAAAGGATGCTTTCCCAGTAAATTCTCTTGCTTTTTAGAGTAAAACTCTCCCCTTTATACTAGTTACAGGCAGTGGTTTGAATCCCAAAGCTTTGGTTGGAGTTTTACAAACATTTGCAGTTTTTATTGCTGAAACCTTTTCATTTTGACTCATAACTTCACAAAGGATGCTTTCCCAGTAAATTCTATTGCTTTTTAGAGTCGAACTCTCCCGTTTATACTAGTTACAGGCAGTGGTTTGAATCCCAAAGCTTTGGTTGGAGTTTTACACACATTTGCTGTTTTTATTGCTTAGAAATGCTTCCCAGCTCCCTCTGCTGTACACTTTTTTTATTGTAACTCATAACTTCACAAAGGATGCTTTCCCAGTAAATTATCTTGCTTTTTAGAGTAAAACTCTCCACTTTATACTAGTTACAGGCAGTGGTTTGAATCCCAAAGCTTTGGTTGGAGTTGTACACACATTTGCAATTTTTATTGCTTAAAAATGCTTCCCACCTCCCTCTGCTGTACACTTTTTTTATTGTAACTCATAACTTCCCAAAGGATGCTTTCCCAGAAAATTCTCTTGCTTTTTAGAGGAAAACTCTCCCCTTTATACTAGTTCCAGGCAGTGGTTTGAATCCCAAAGCTTTGGTTGGAGTTTTACACACATTTGCTGTTTTTATTGCTTAAAAATGCTTCCCAGCACCGACTGTACACATTCTTTATTTTGACTCAAAACTTCACAAAGGATGATTTCCAAGTAAATTCTCTTGCATTTTAGAGTAAAACTCTCCCCTTTATATAAGTTACAGGCAGTGGTTTGAATCCCAAAGCTTTGGTTGGACTTTTACAAACATTTGCAGTTTTTCTTGCTTAAAAATGCTTCCCAGCGCCTGCTGTTCACTTTTTTTATTTTGACTCATAACTTCACAAAGGATGCTTTCCAAGTAAATTCTCTTGCTTTGTCGAGTATAACTCTCCCCTTTATACTAGTTACAGGCAGTGGTTTGAATCCCAAAGCTATGGTTGGAGTTTTACACACATTTGATGTTTCATTGCTGAAAAATGCTTCCCAACGCCTGCTGTGTACTTTTTTTATTTTGACTCATAACTTCACAAAGGATGCTTTCCCAGTAAATTCTCTTGCATTTTGGAGAAAAACTCTCCCCTTTATACTTGTTACAGGCAGTGGTTTGAATCCCAAAGCTTTGGTTGCAGTTTAACACACATTTGCAGTTTTTATTGCTTAAAAATGGTTTCCAGCTCCCTCTGCTGTACACTTCTTTTATTGTAACTCAGAACTTCACAAAGGATGCTTTCCCAGTAAATTATCTTGCTTTTGAGAATAAAACTCTCCCCTTCATAATAGTTACAGGCAGTTGTTTGATTCCCAAGGCTTTGGTTGGAGTTTTACACACATTTGCAGTTTTTATTGCTGAAAAATGCTTCCCAGCGCCTGCTGTACACTGTTTTTATTTTGACTCATAACTTCACAAAGGATGCTTTTCAAGTAAATTCTTTTGCATTTTAGAGCAAAACTCTCCCCTTTATACTAGTTACAGGCAGTGGTTTGAATCCAAAAGCTTTGGTTGGAGTTTTACACACATTTGCTGTTTTTATTGCTTAAAAATGCTTCCCAGCGCCTGCTGTACAATTTTTTTATTTTGACTCATAACTTCACAAAGGATGCTTTCCCAGAAAATTCTCTTGATTTTTAGAGTAGAACTCTCCCCGTTATACTGGTTACAGGCAGTGGTTTGAATCCCAAAGCTTTGGTTGGAGTTTTACACACATTTGCTGTTTTTATTGCTGAAACTTTTTCATTTTGACTCATAACTTCACAAAGGATGCTTTCCAAGTAAATTCTCTTTCATTTTACAGTAAAACTCTCCCCTTTATACTAGTTACAGGCAGTGGTTTGAATCCCAAAGCTGTGGTTGGAGTTTTACACACATCTGCAGTTTTTATTCCTTAAAAATGCTTCCCAGCACCTGCTGTACACTTTTTTTATTTTAACTCATAACTTCACAAAGGATGCTTTCCCAGTAAATTATCTTGCCTTTTCGAGTAGAACTCGCCCCTTTATACTAGTTACAGGCAGTGGTTTGAATACCAAAGCTATGGTTGGAGTTTGACACACATTTGCTGTTTTTATTGCTTAAAAATGCTTCACAGCGCCTGCTGTACACTTTTTTATTTTCACTTTTAAATTCACAAAGGATGCTTTCCCAGTAAAGTCTCTTGCTTTTTAGAGTAAAACTCTCCCCTTTATCCGAGTTACAAGCAGTGGTTTGAATCCCAAAGCTTTGGTTGGAGTTTTACACACATTTGCTGTTTTTATTGCTTAAAAATGCTTCCCAGCGCCTGTTGTACACTTTTTTTATTTTCACACATAACTTCACAAATGATGCTTTCCCAGTAAAGTCTCTTGCTTTTTAGAGTAAAACTCTCCCCTTTATACTAGTTACAGGCAGTGGTTTGAATCCCAAAGCTTTGGTTGGAGCTTTACAAACATTTGCTGTTTTTATTGCTTAAAAATGCTCCCCAGCTCCCTCTGCTGTACACTTTTTTTATTGAAACTCATAACTTCACAAAGGATGCTTTCCCAGTACATTCTCTTGCTTTTTAGAGTAAAACTCTCCCCTTTATACTAGTTACAGGCAGTGGTTTGAATCCCAAAGCTTTGGTTGGACTTATACAAACATTTGCAGTTTTTTATTGCTGAAAAATCCTTCCGAGCGCCTGCTGTACACTTTTTTTATTTTGACTCATAACTTCACAAAGGATGCTTTCCAAGTACATTTTCTTGCATTTTAGAGTAAAACCCTCCACGTTATACTAGATACAGGCAGTGGTTTGAATCCCAAAGCTTTGGTTGGAGTTTTACACACATTTGCTGTTTTTATTGCTTAAAAATGCTTCCCAGCGCCTGCTGTACAATTTTTTTATTTTGACTCATAACTTCACAAAGGATGCTTTCCCAGTAAATTATCTTGCTTTTTAGAGTAAAACTCTCCCCTTTATACTAGTTACAGGCAGTGTTTTGAATCCCAAAGCTTTGGTTGGAGTTTTACAAACATTTGCTGTTTTTATTGCTTTAAAATGCTCCCAGCTCCCTCTTCTGTACACGTTTTTTATTGAAACTCATAACTTCACAAAGGATGCTTTCCCAGTACATTCTCTTGCTTTTTAGAGTAAAACTCTCCCCTTTATACTAGTTACAGGGAGTGGTTTGAATCCCAAAGCTTTGGTTGGAGTTTTACAAACATTTGCAGTTTTTATTGCTGAAACTTTTTCATTTTGACTCATAACTTCACAAAGGATGCTTTCCAAGTAAATTCTCTTTCATTTTACAGTAAAACTCTCCCCTTTATACTAGTTACAGGCAGTGGTTTGAATCCCAAAGCTTTGGTTGGAGTTTTACACACATCTGCAGTTTTTATTGCTTAAAAATGCTTCCCAGCACCTGCTGTACACTTTTTTTATTTTAACTCATAACTTCACAAAGGATGCTTTCCCAGTAAATTATCTTGCCTTTTCGAGTAGAACTCACCCCTTTATACTAGTTACAGGCAGTGGTTTGAATACCAAAGCTGTGGTTGGAGTTTGACACACATTTGCTGTTTTTATTGCTTAAAAATGCTTCGCAGCGCCTGCTGTACACTTTTTTATTTTCACTTTTAAATTCACAAAGGATGCTTTCCCAGTAAAGTCTCTTGCTTTTTAGAGTAAAACTCTCCCCTTTATCCGAGTTACAAGCAGTGGTTTGAATCCCAAAGCTTTGGTTGGAGTTTTACACACATTTGCTGTTTTTATTGCTTAAAAATGCTTCCCAGCGCCTACTGTACACTTTTTTTATTTTCACACATAACTTCACAAATGATGCTTTCCCAGTAAAGTCTCTTCCTTTTTAGAGTAAAACTCTCCCCTTTATCCGAGTTACAAGCAGTGGTTTGAATCCCAAAGCTTTGGTTGGAGCTTTACAAACATTTGCTGTTTTTATTGCTTAAAAATGCTCCCCAGCTCCCTCTGCTGTACACTTCTTTTATTGAAACTCATAACTTCACAAAGGATGCTTTCCCAGTACATTCTCTTGCTTTTTAGAGTGAAACTCTCCCCTTTATACTAGTTACAGGCAGTGGTTTGAATCCCAAAGCTTTGGTTGGACTTTTACACACATTTGCAGTTTTTATTGCTTAAAAATGCTTCCCAGCGCCTGACGTTCACTTTTTTTATTTTGACTCATAACTTCACAAAGGATGCTTTCCCAGTAAATTCTCTTGCATTCTGGAGAAAAACTCTCCCCTTTATACTTGTTACAGGCAGTGGTTTGAATCCCAAAACTTTGGTTGGAGTTTTACACACATTTGATGTTTTTATTGCTTAAAAATGCTTCCCAACGCCTGCTGTATACTTTTTTTATTTTGACTGATAACTTCACAAAGGATGCTTTCCAAGTAAATTCGCTTGCATTTTAGAGTAAAACTCTCCCCTTTATACTAGTTACAGGCAGTGGTTTGAATCCCAAAGCTTTGGTTGCAGTTTAACACACATTTGCAGTTTTTATTGCTTAAAAATGCTTTCCAGCTCCCTCTGCTGTACACTTCTTTTATTGTAACTCAAAACTTCACAAAGGATGCTTTCCCAGTAAATTATCTTGCTTTTGAGAATAAAACTCTCCCCTTCATAATAGTTACAGGCAGTTGTTTGAATCCCAAAGCTGTGGTTGGAGTTTGACACACATTTGCTGTTTTTATTGCTTAAAAATGCTTCGCAGCGCCTGCTGTACACTTTTTTATTTTCACTTTTAAATTCACAAAGGATGCTTTCCCAGTAAAGTCTCTTGCTTTTTAGAGTAAAACTCTCCCCTTTATCCGAGTTACAAGCAGTGGTTTGAATCCCAAAGCTTTGGTTGGAGCTTTACAAACATTTGCTGTTTTTATTGCTTAAAAATGCTCCCCAGCTCCCTCTGCTGTACACTTCTTTTATTGAAACTCATAACTTCACAAAGGATGCTTTCCCAGTACATTCTCTTGCTTTTTAGAGTAAAACTCTCCCCTTTATACTAGTTACAGGCAGTGGTTTGAATCCCAAAGCTTTGGTTGGACTTTTACACACATTTGCAGTTTTTATTGCTTAAAAATGCTTCCCAGCGCCTGACGTTCACTTTTTTTATTTTGACTCATAACTTCACAAAGGATGCTTTCCCAGTAAATTCTCTTGCATTCTGGAGAAAAACTCTCCCCTTTATACTTGTTACAGGCAGTGGTTTGAATCCCAAAACTTTGGTTGGAGTTTTACACACATTTGATGTTTTTATTGCTTAAAAATGCTTCCCAACGCCTGCTGTATACTTTTTTTATTTTGACTGATAACTTCACAAAGGATGCTTTCCAAGTAAATTCGCTTGCATTTTAGAGTAAAACTCTCCCCTTTATACTAGTTACAGGCAGTGGTTTGAATCCCAAAGCTTTGGTTGGACTTATACAAACATTTGCAGTTTTTCTTGCTTAAAAATGCTTCCCAGCGCCTGCTGTTCACTTTTTTTATTTTGACTCATAACTTCACAAAGGATGCTTTCCAAGTAAATTCTCTTGCTTTGTCGAGTATAACTCTCCCCTTTATACTAGTTACAGGCAGTGGTTTGAATCCCAAAGCTATGGTTGGAGTTTTACACACATTTGATGTTTCATTGCTGAAAAATGCTTCCCAACGCCTGCTGTGTACTTTTTTTATTTTGACTCATAACTTCACAAAAGATGCTTTCCCAAAAAATTCTCTTGATTGTTAGAGTAGAACTCTCCCCGTTATACTAGTTACAGGCAGTGGTTTGAATCCCAAAGCTTTGGTTGAAGTTTTACACACATTTGTTGTTTTTATTGCTTAAAAATGCTTCCCAGCGCCTGCTGTACACTTTTTTTATTTTGACTCATAACTTCACAAAAGATGCTTTCCCAGAAAATTCTCTTGATTTTTAGAGTAGAACTCTCCCCGTTATACTAGTTACAGGCAGTGGTTTGAATCCCAAAGCTTTGGTTGAAGTTTTACACACATTTGCTGTTTTTATTGCTTAAAAATGCTTCCCGGCGCCTGCTGTACAATTTTTTTATTTTGACTCATAACTTCACAAAGTATGCTTTCCCAGAAAATTCTCTTGATTTTTAGAGTAGAACTCTCCCCGTTATACTAGATACAGGCAGTGGTTTGAATCCCAAAGCTTTGGTTGGAGTTTTCCACACATTTGCAGTTTTTATTGCTTAAAAGTGCTTCCCAGCTCCCTCTGCTGTAAACTTTTTTTTTATTGTAACTCATAACTTCACAAAGGATGCTTTCCCAGTAAATTCTCTTGCTTTTTAGAGTAAAACTCTCCCCTTTATACTAGTTACAGGCAGTGGTTTGAATCCCAAAGCTTTGGTTGGAGTTTTACAAACATTTGCAGTTTTTATTGCTTAAAAATGCTTCCCAGCACCTGCTGTACACTTTTTTTTATTGTAATTCATAACTTCACAAAGGACTGTTTCCCAGTAAATTTTCTTGCTTTTTAGAATAAAACTCTCCCCTTTATACTAGTTACAGGCAGTGGTTTGAATCCCAAAGCTTTGGTTGGAGTTTTACAAACATTTGCAGTTTTTATTGCTGAAACCTTTTCATTTTGACTCATAACTTCACAAAGGATGCTTTCCCAGTAAATTCTCTTGCTTTTTAGAGTCGAACTCTCCCCTTGATACTAGTTACAGGCAGTGGTTTGAATCCCAAAGCTTTGGTTTGAGTTTTACACACATTTGCTGTTTTTATTGCTTAAAAATGCTCCCCAACTACCTCAGCTGTACAGTTTTTTTTTTTATTGTAACTCATAACTTCACAAAGGATGCTTTCACAGTAAGTTCTCTTGCTTTTTAGAGTAAAACTCTCCACTTTATACTAGTTACAGGCAGTGGTTTGAATCCCAAAGCTTTGGTTGGAGTTTTACACACATTTGCAATTTTTACTGCTTAAAAATGCTTCCCACCTCCCTCTGCTGTACACTTTTTTTTATTGTAACTCATAACTTCCCAAAGGATGCTTTCCCAGAAAATTCTCTTGCTTTTTAGAGGAAAACTCTCCCCTTTATACTAGTTCCAGGCAGTGGTTTGAATCCCAAAGCTTTGGTTGGAGTTTTACACACATTTGCTGTTTTTATTGCTTAAAAATGCTTCCCAGCACCGACTGTACACATTCTTTATTTTGACTCAAAACTTCACAAAGGATGATTTCCAAGTAAATTCTCTTGCATTTTAGAGTAAAACTCTCCCCTTTATATAAGTTACAGGCAGTGGTTTGAATACCAAAGCTTTGGTTGGACTTTTACAAACATTTGCAGTTTTTCTTGCTTAAAAATGCTTCCCAGCGCCTGCTGTTCACTTTTTTTATTTTGACTCATAACTTCACAAAGGATGCTTTCCAAGTAAATTCTCTTGCTTTGTCGAGTATAACTCTCCCCTTTATACTAGTTACAGGCAGTGGTTTGAATCCCAAAGCTATGGTTGGAGTTTTACACACATTTGATGTTTCATTGCTGAAAAATGCTTCCCAACGCCTGCTGTGTACTTTTTTTATTTTGACTCATAACTTCACAAAGGATGCTTTCCCAGTAAATTCTCTTGCATTTTGGAGAAAAACTCTCCCCTTTATACTTGTTACAGGCAGTGGTTTGAATCCCAAAGCTTTGGTTGCAGTTTAACACACATTTGCAGTTTTTATTGCTTAAAAATGCTTTCCAGCTCCCTCTGCTGTAAACTTCTTTTATTGTAACTCAAAACTTAACAAAGGATGCTTTCCCAGTAAATTATCTTGCTTTTGAGAATAAAACTCTCCCCTTCATAATAGTTACAGGCAGTTGTTTGATTCCCAAGGCTTTGGTTGGAGTTTTACACACATTTGCAGTTTTTATTGCTGAAAAATGCTTCCCAGCGCCTGCTGTACAATTTTTTTATTTTGACTCATAACTTCACAAAGGATGCTTTCCCAGAAAATTCTCTTGATTTTTAGAGTAGAACTCTCCCCGTTATACTGGTTACAGGCAGTGGTTTGAATCCCAAAGCTTTGGTTGGAGTTTTACACACATTTGCTGTTTTTATTGCTTAAAAATGCTTCGCAGCTCCCTCTGCTGTACACTTTTTTTTTGTAACTCATAACTTCACAAAGGATGCTTTCCCAGAAAATTCTCTTGCTTTTCAGAGTAAAACTCTCCCCTTTATCCTTGTTACAGGCAGTGGTTTGAATCCCAAAGCTTTGGTTGGAGTTTTACACACATTTGCTGTTTTTATTGCTTAAAAATGCTTCCCAGCGCCTGCTGTACAATTATTTTATTTTGACTCATAACTTCACAAAGGATGCTTTCCCAGAAAATTCTCTTGATTTTTAGAGTAGAACTCTCCCCGTTATACTAGTTACAGGCAGTGGTTTGAATCCCAAAGCTTTGGTTGGAGTTTTACACACATTTGCCGTTTTTATTGCTTAAAAATGCTTCCCAGCTCCCTCTGCTGTCCACTTTTTTTTATTGTAACTCATAACTTCACAAAGGATGCTTTACCAATGAATTCTCTTGCATTTTGGAGAAAAACTCTCCCCTTTATACTTGTTACAGGCAGTGGTTTGAATCCCAAAGCTTTGGTTGCAGTTTAACACACATTTGCCGTTTTTATTGCTTAAAAATGCTTCCCAGCTCCCTCTGCTGTCCACTTTTTTTTATTGTAACTCATAACTTCACAAAGGATGCTTTACCAATGAATTCTCTTGCATTTTGGAGTAAAACTCTCCCCTTTATACTAGTTACAGGCAGTGGTTTGAATCCCAAAGCTTTGGTTGGAGTTTTAAACGTCCTTCTGGGAAGTTACGACTCCTGCCAAGACCACAACGTCCTTGGTCAGACATCTCCGTAGACTTTGTGACGTTATTACCGGCCTTGAAAGGAAATACCACCATTTTCGTGGACAGGTTAAGATGGCACACTTCCTTGCACTCCTGAAACTCTCCTCAGCTAAAGACACTGCAGAGTTAATAATACACCAGGTATTCAAGTTCCATGGTTTCCCCAAGAATGTGGTATCTGATTGGGGTCCCCAATTCATTTCGCAATTTTGGAAGGAGTTTTGCAATCTCATAGGTGCTACCGTCAGTCTGTCATCTGGGTTTCACCCCGAAACCAACGGACAAACCGAGAGCCTGAACCAGGACCTGGAGACTGGGCTGCAATGTCTCGCTTGACAGGAGCCACGATCCTGGCCTCAGAAACTGGTTTGGGTCGAATTCTCTCACAATTCCCTCCCCTCTGCATCCACTGGTCTATCGCCTTTTCACGTTGTGCGTGGTTACCAACCATCTATATTTCCTGCCATAGCCCCAGAGTCCACAGTTCCAGCGGCATAGACCTTGGTGAGACGCTGCAGGAGGACCTGACCGTCGGAGGACTACAAAGTGGGTCAGAGAGTTTGGCTCTCCGCAAAGCATATTCCACTCCGGGTGGAGTCCAGGAAGCTCGCTCCCAGGTTCGTTGGGGCCTTCCCCATCACATTGATCATCAACCCTGTCACCGTCAAGCTTAGGCTCTCAAGGTCGATGCGGGTCCACCCTGCTTTTTACGTCAGCCTGCTCAAGCCCGCCCGGGAGTACCCTCTGGTTCAGCCTTCCAGGCCCCCGCCTACATCCCAGGTTCGTGGATGGGGGCCCTGTCTTCACTGTGCGGCGGCTGTTGTCATATCGTCGGAGGGGGAGGGGTTTCAATATCTGGTGGACTGGGACTCCTGAGAGCATCTTCCCCACCTGTGCCTCGTTTACCCTAATTACCCGATGCGTTTAACCTCCTGTCTCATTCTTTCTGGTCGCCAGTTCGTTGTACCTTGTCGTTCCAGCATTCCTTGTTTCCATGTCACAGACTCACAGTAAGACGAGACCCTGTTCCGATTATCGACCTCGGCTTTTTGCCTCATGTTTTTGGATATTGTTGTCTTTTTTTGGATTGCCTGCCTGTGTACCGACCTCTGCCCGTACATTAAACCTCTCTTTTTGAAGCTGTCCGTTTGTTTTGGAGTCGTGCATTTTTGGGTCCTATCCTCTGTTCCGTTCATGACAGTCCACTGTCCACACCGCCGCCTGCCAACACATGCAGGACCACCTCCATAACCTTTTCTCAAACTGTTCATCATTTTACATCTGCCTCCACCTGCACTTGGGTCCAGCTACTCCCCTCTCCTAGCGGTACCGCGGCCCACCTTACTCAAGTAAGCCACTTAACTCCTCGTTCCCTTGTTAACTCTTGTGTCTCGTTGTTCTCAGTGCTCCCCTGTGTACCTGACCCTCGTAATTAAATCATCTTACATCTGCCTCTGCCTGGTCTTGGGTCCACCTACTCCCCACTCGTGACACCATAGATGTCAAACTCGGGCCTGGGGGCCAAATTTAGCCCACAATGTAATATTTGGCCTGCGAGACCATATCAAATGTGTATTCGAGCTGGCCTACCAGTATATTGCGCATGCACCGTGAATACTACAAATCCTACACTGTAAAAAAAAAAAGAAACGAAATGAAACGCTGTAAAATCGACAGAAAAAAAACAGTAAAGAATTTTTTTTTTAAATAATGTAAAATTTACGTTATTTAGTCAATTACTTAACCATTCCCAAATGTATATTTTACAGTAAAAATGTCTCTGTAAAATTTACATATAGCTGTAGAAAAAAAACAATTTTAGTAAAATAACAAAATTATACCATCAAAATAGCATTTTGGGGGGGGGGGGGGGGGGTTGGGTCGTCATAAATACTGAACAAATGAACTTATGTTGATTCAAATCTGATGTACTGATTGGCGGCACGGTGAATGACTGGTTGGCACATCTGTTCACAGTTCTGTGGACTCAGGTTCAACTCCAGCCTCTTCTGTGTGGAGTTTGCTTGTTCTCCCACATCCCAAAAACATGCATGGTAGGTTAATTGAAGACTCTAAATTGTCTGAAAACATTTTATTCTCAAATAATTACATATTTTATGGCACATTTATTTATTTAATGTATTTAATTTTGGCCCTCTTGGCCTTCCGTAACTGATTAAATGTAGGGCTTATGTAAAGGAAAGAACATCATCCATCCAGCCATCCATTCTCAATACCACTTATCCTGTTCAGGGACGCGGTTGCTGGAGCCTATCCCAGCTGATTTGGGGTGAAATTCAGACTACAACCTGAATGGTCGCCAGTCAGTCACAGGGCACACATATATACACAGACAACCACACTTGCACTCACATACACACTTAAGCCTGAATGCTGGCTTGCCAACCACCAGTCTACTGTAACCATCAAGAAGAATTGGAATCTTTTAAGCAGAATGCTGCCAGCAGTACGCACACGGGCATTTACGTAATTTAACTTCTTGAGGACCATTTCCCACACAGTAAGCCAATTCATTGAAATACATTTTTGCCATAATTTTGTCCATAAAAATAGCTGACTATGTTAGCTGAACTTCCATGCTGTTATGGTAATGTTGAACCTGAAATATACATCCATTTTCTGAGCCGCTTATCCTCACAAGGGTCGTGGGAGTGCTGGAGCCAATCCCAGCTATCATCGGGCAGGAGGCGGGGTACACCCTGAACTGGTTGCCAGCCAATCTCAGTGAACTTGAAATCGTCTTTTTTTCATAAAAAAAGATTACAAGCAGTCTAATAAGTAGTCAGCTAGGCTAATTTGTTTCCTCCGTGCTTTCTTGGTCAGGTAACGCCTAAACTTTAAACATACATGGCATCTCATCCTCTCCCAGGCGATGCCTGAAAACATTGTGTGAGGACTTTGAACATAACGGGGAATGTGACCTTACTGGTTGAGTACTGTCGACATTCCCCATCAGTGTAATTTATCCCATGAGACTCAACTTGCAATTGTTGATATTAGAAAAGTAGTTCATTTAGTTTTCAACCCACAACTGAACATAGAATTGTATCATGACGTGTGAAACTTTCTTTGAATAATAATAAATGATCAGAATTATACCTTTGTAGAATGGGAAAGTTTAGTGAGATTATAAAAAGTGTATTTAAGATAACAACTTCTATATTATATATTTTAGCGTATATTAATTTAGGAAAATAATTACACCAGAAGCGACGCAGGCTCGATTTTACGTTTAAAGTTACAATCAAACTATTTTTCTCTCGTAAAGGGGCACAACATCTCTTTTTATGTTCATAATCTTTAGGAAAAGTGACGAAAACCTCTCATCAATCTCTCCATTCTGGAAGGTTTGCTACATGGACGAAATAAGAGTTCTACATTATAGCGGTTTATTGTTTCACTCAAACACACAAAAACAACACAGGAAGTTGACTTCTATAGGATTTTTTATTATCTCTAAGGGGGAAAACTACAGGGAAACACTGGAGAGGGACTGAGCTACAAAGATTACAAGCAAACGTACGTAAAGAACAAAATGTTGGGTGAATGACTGAACTCGTGATGTGAGGGTGGAATGAGCATGTGCGGTGACAATGAGAGAGTTGCGAACTTCTCTGGGTCTTATTATAATCCAATTATTCACCAATTTGTACTCCAGAAACCACACGCTGTACTCACGCGAAGAAAAGGTGGATTTGACAAAAAAGGAAGGAAGAAAAAAAAAAAGGCAAAAATGGAGAAAAAGCAAGGGTAGGGTGGCCGAAGCGCCTTGGTGACTGTGTTCGTCACGGGCTCAGAGAAGACTTGTGCCGCACTTCCTTCCTGATGGGTCTTTTATACGTAAACTGCCCCACACACACAAAAGTGTCGTTTCAGGGCACGGGGAGAGTGCTTCTGCCCTTTGCGCTTGTCAGCGCGGCGAGGAAGACTGAGTGTGTCTCCGCCACCTAGTGGTGAGAGGCGGGGCTCCCTGGCTGTGCGCCAGTGTCTTCGGCAAGCTGGACGAAACAAGAGGCACAGAACAAAGGCGCTCTGGCCTTTTATGCACAGGAGAGAGGGGTAGGCCCTTGGGCCAAAAGGAAGTCAGACCGCATGTCAGAGTATTAATTTTCATCCTAGGATTATTTGGGGTTTTAAAAACCAGTAGAAATAAGAGATTAATTACTGGATCGAAGATAAAGGAATCAGTTCCCAGATTTTGCATTGTCACGCAAACACCCTGGTTAATCTATGCAAATGAGTGTTCCAATTTTATGTGGTGGCTAATAGCAATTCATATTTGGGATGTGACATTTGTCTTGTGAGGTAAAACGTCTCATCTGATTCAGTTGACAAACAGTTTTGACATCAGACATTTAAAGTCAGTGACATTGGTGTCATGATTTATACTGGGAGCATTCATGCAAAGTTCGTAAAATCACAACACAGACATTTAAATTCCGTGAAATCTGCGGCACAGCTTGCGGCTTGCAGTAACTCTCCACCGCCGGCGGGTGTTGCTTGTGTTCCGTCACAGATCGAGCGCTTGGCAGCGCCTTGCATGCATTGCAAAGGAGCAAAATGGTTCTTTGAACTTTATTTTGAGTTGCTTTGAACAGCGGGTTTGCCAAACTTTCAGTCGGCATCTTAGTTCTGCACAACAAAAGGGACTTTGATGAGTGGAAACCCAGATTTCTGGGAGCGCAGTTCATTAGTTTAAGGTCCGGGTGACATAAACCAGGCTTCCAAAGAGCATCTGGATCAGCAGGACAGCAGGGAGGAATGCAGAGTTTAACAGTTGTGGGGGTTAATGCTGGCACCTTGTTCCGTCAGGGCGTATTCACGACATATCTCCCCTACGTCGGCTTGATATAGCTCGATGGTGGGTCGAGGCGACGTCTCCTTGGAATGTGGCACAGGTTGGGAGGTAAATACAACACTGCAGTTACCAAAGTACAACATAATATTCCCCCCTTTTGGCCATAACAGCTGTCTATTAAAAAGTATCATAAAAAAATTCAGTATAAAGTGACGGAAACCTCTAATCAATCTCTCTATTCTGGAAGGTTTGCTACATGGACGAAATAAGAGTTCTACATTATAGCGGAAATAAGTGGGGGCAGCCGTGGCCCAATGGTTAAGATCCTCGCCTGCCACCGTGGGGGACCTAGATTCAAGACCCCGACTGCACCATCCGCCAACATCCCCCGGACTCACGGCTGTGGTGTCCTTGAGCAAGACACGGATACCCCGAAATGCACCCCGGGCGCTTCAGCTGCCCCCTGGTCCAGTGTTCCACTAACATCTGTATGTGTTCACTGTGATGGGTTAAATCCAGAGAACAAATTTTGTGTGGATGCGTGCATGTTCATGACAATAAATGGTGATTATTCTTCTTCTTCTTCTATGACAACTTCTTACTCAAGGTGTACCTTGAGTAAGAAGTTAAAAGAAGGCGAACAGTGCACCTGTGGTA